>NC_133201.1:53083649-53133649 GCF_958299795.1 Porites lutea | reverse complement strand
CTTTTTATTTGCATCAGACAACCGGAGACACTTCAATTGCGTTGAAGTTTCTAATACCGCGATCTAGCCTGCGAGCGAGCTCTCCATTTGTGGGACTCGCGAATTGTCACGCGACAACAGCACGCCAAAGGTGACGCGAGTGCGAGGGGCGCCATACATGGAGAGCTTGCTAGAAGGCTACTACCGCGAAGTCGCTTCTTCCTTCCGTCGCCATCGCCGTTGTAGTAATTCTACTTTTAAGATTGTCAAGAGCCAGAAATTTTGCTATCATGGTATGTGACGTCACTCTTCTCGTTAGGTATCAACAAATTCTCTTGTAACTGTTTCGCATCGTCACGTGTTTTAAATTTCGGTATTTTGTCCATCTACAAGAGAGATCAGATCCAGGTAAAAGTCGTACACCTGGGCCTGCCGATGCTTTTTTACACTATGAGATTTTTTTTTTTTTTAACGTGAAGGCCTCGTTTTACCTTGTGAAGATCAACACGTGACAAGCTTATTTATAAGAACCAAGTACAGAGTAGAAAGTTCGACATTGCGCGCCTAAAAAAACGCCGGTATGTAGGAGAGTGTACGGAAACTCTGTGGACACAGAGTCCTCGTCCTCTTCTAGAAAAGAAAATACTAAACTTTCCAAGAAATGCGTTCCAAACAAACACACTTCTAGTATAGCTTCAAGCAAAAGAGGATCGAAATATACTGACTCCGTAAATGGTTACGTTTACTAGCTAATAGCCCAGAAAACAAGCGGATATTCAGTTAGACAGAACAGCTGTTCCGTTCTCACCACAACACAGAACAACTAAAGTTGCTCTTGTAAAAGCAACTAAGTACAAAGCCAACCTGGCAACTACATGTAAAAGGTTTGCGTGAAAAACCGAAGCCATGGTCTTGGCAATAACAAAACATTCGAAAGACTGTTAAGCTACAGTATTTCAAAAGCTATTACAATGCAATTCTCAATAGCTGGTTTAGCGTCAGTTTAAGCCGCAATTATATCTGTATATCTATATTTGGATCTGTAAATCAGGGGCACCCAACGACTGTTTTCTGTAAAATATCTGTTCGGAGAAGCAAATATTACCTAGATTTTTCTATTACTTGAAGACAGCTAAAGATTTCTAGATGACCGTTCCATTCATGTACAATTTTCGAAGCTTATCTAACAAATTCCCTACGATTTTCTGAAGTTTAATTTTCACATTTCACTTCCCCAGTTAGGCTTTTTTTCGTAGACAAAAGGAAATCTAAAATTTTGTGATTCAAAAGTGTGATGGAGAGAGGAATCAGAAAATGTCTCACTTTCGTAATAAGTCAAATTACATCTAAAATTTTCGGGAAAATAATACTCAAGCCCTTGTAATTTCGAAAAGACTCAACACCTAGCATGACCGAACAGATACAAATTTTATAGCTTAGAGTGCATTTCTAGAGATCTTAAAGTACTCTGGATAGGCCTAAAAAGTGTTTTTAATGTCTTCAGGAGAAAACCGTCGTTGGGTGCCCCTGGTAAATCGCTTAATCCGTGAGAATTTCAGAACATCATATGCAACAAAACTTAAACCGCAGCTGGGCACAGCGTGATACAACATTGCAGGAAAATATCACATTCACGTACTAAAGGAAATCGCTTAGTTATTCAGATCTTGAGGCACTTTACTTTAGAGAAAATAAAAAAGCCTAAAAGCCTTATTTAGCCGCAATAAAGAGCTTTACACTTCACGAAAGAGGTCAAAGAAAATGCTCTTGCATCAGAGGGCAAATCATTTTCCCGACCAGAAACAAAAATCTCAAAAAATCAATAAACGTGTCATGACTTCTCAGTGTGAAACAAGCGGGTAAATCAAATCATAAAACCCTCCAGAGCATATAATCTACCCGCCAGAGAAAAAACACTTTGTAACAAGCAACATTTTGGTATGAATTAAGTCGTGTAGGTCTACCGACCCCTTTTTACACTGAGAATACAGTAGAATTTCGATCACTCGAACTCGGATAACTCGAATTTCCCGCTAACTTGAACTAAATTTCCTTTCCCTTGATCAAAATTTCACCGGAGTTTACCGCGATAACTCGAATTTCCCGCTAACTCGAACTGTTTTTCGTTTCACTACAGAGTTCGATTACCCGGGTTTTACCACAGGCAGCCCAAACTCACGTTAGGAGGAAAGGGTGTAAAGTAATTTACTTACCGTAGGTGACGCGTGACCTTTCTGCTGGACGCGTCGGTGTCGCGCTACCGGCGACCGTTGAAAATAAGAGACTTTGTATGAGAAGTAATATGCTGAGATCTATTATTTTCAACGGTCGCCTGTAACGCGACACGGGCGCGTCCAGCGGAAAAGTCACGCGTCACCCATGGTAAGTAAATTACTTTACACTCTTTCCTCGTATCATGAGTTTGGGTTGCCTGTGGTTCAACTTTACTTTTGAGCGAAATATGACAATAATAGCTTAATTGGAACAGTGAGTGGTCGCGTGGTTTATAAAGGCGATTGCAGAAATAGCGAAGACTACATCAATTTTGCTAAAAAGAAAATAGTTACATTAAGATCAAGCTTAACTTGCAGTCACTCATTCCTGCACTCATACATCGAGTGTGACAACGTGCTTCGATTACCGGTTATAACAAACATCAAAATGGAGCCGGTTTGCTTCAGTGAATAAAACAAATTTTCTCAGACACAACTTGTTAAAAAATCTAAGATTAAATTAAGCCACAAATATTAAAGAAACAACCACTCCAAAACAAGATACACTGTACTGTACACGCGCCGCACATCTCCTTTCGATTCTCTCGAATGACGCGAAAGAATCGAACCTCTTGGGTCGCATTGAATGCTGTGTTGTGTTGTGATTTCGCCCCATGTAAGGGAATCCGGAATCCAGGAAAACTTTGCTTATGGAATCCGGAATCCTGGGCTTTGGAATCCGCAATACAGCTCAAGGAATCCGGAATCCCAATAACGAGTGGAATCCAGAATCCAAGACTGTCCTGGATTTCCTTACATAGGGTGATGTGATTGCTTCGGTACAGTCCGGTATGGAAACAGTCTCATCGAGGCAAAGATAGCCAATCAGAGAGCCACTTTGGAATGGTGCTGGTCAATTTCGCATTTACAGGGCAGTACTTACAAATAAACTACAGAGTACAGCAGTGCTAATTCCATATATCTCTTAGCATAATTTATACTGATTAATTTTTGCATTTCTTTGCTTTCTTTAGGTTTGGATAAAACTAATTTATATCTTTGGAGATGGAAGGCAAGATTCGTATATTATGTATCTGTCTGGATTTGTTAAAACGTGGCTAAAGAACTTTCAAGTGCATTTTAACTATTTGACATCTAAGTGGAATGGGAAGCAGTTAAACTCACTAGCTGAAGCTAAACAATGACAGCATTATTGCTGGTAACAGATCGACGGTAAAGTTCTCTCGCAGAAGTAACAGCATTTTGCGATGAATGAAACGTCCAAAAATTGTAATCTTTTAGTCAGTCAAACCGTGAGGCCCATGCATAGCTCAGTGTCGGCCGAAAACAGATTAAGAATCCAGAATCTTTGAGCACAGAGTAGGCTTTCTAAGACAAAATCACCTAAACACTCCAAAGCGTTTTATGCTCGACACAAAGTATTCTAGTAACACGAGCTCAACCGCACATACCTGAGATTTGTCTGTCAACACTTTCGGTAAATCACACAATAAATGACTTTCGCGGCAATCACAACACTTCCCAAAACCACTCACAATATTTTCACTTTTAACACGGGCGAAACATCGTCAAATTACTTCGTAACACTTTGACTCGCTTTCTCCACATAAATCGTCACATGGAACTTTTCTAGACTCACTGACAGTCGATTTATTCAAGATCCCGGATGTAAACCAACGGTTGAAAAGGAGACATACAGCCCCCGCCTTGGACACAATTTTTTACTGAGTCTTTGGCCTGGTCAGAAATCCGCATGAATTTCCATCTTGCCGAATAGATTTCAACTCTAAAACCTATTTTGTGAGGCCAAAGACTTGTTACTGCCAACAACAAAGCTCGCAATATCCAATCTTTCAGTCTCAAGCCAGGGATCAGTCTTTCACCCGTGTAGCCCCAAATGAGACGAAATACCAGAAGATATTGGACACAGCAGACTTTGCCAGACGTGAGAATTGTTCCTTAATAAGGCTTATTGATGCCTTCCGGAAAACTTTGCTCAAGGCAGCCAAAAAAGGACAACCCACTATGAGAGCCGAGTTCAGTCTAATACGCGGGCTGATTTCAAACTGACATACAGAGAGAGTTATAGGAAGTTCTGAAAAACATTTTTTTTTTTGGGGGGGGGGGGGGGCGGGGCAATAGGTTAATAGCCAGTGAGAAAATCATCAAAGTCTATCTACTGTGGCCTTTCCGGTACCGATTAAATAAATACAAAGTAGCTGTAAAAAAAATGCTCCACTACAAGACTCAGTCAGAGGGTATATAAGAGAGATTTCTGTAGCCATGTTTTTCAAATCCAGACAGATATATATACATATATATTGCTTGGTGTCTTATTTTCTAATTGGTATATGTCTCAGATAAAGTAGGAACTTGTTGTCATTTGGATAACATTCCTTCAATCTGCATATCCAGATAAAGGTTTTAGCTATAAGGCAACAGAAAATTATATGGAGCTTAAAGGAAGAACTGTCTGGAGTAAGGACCAAAACGGTGGTCATGTCTAAGTAATTGCCTGGTTGGAGGATCTGGCACGACTAAAGCCATAACGAGAAGTTATCCCTAAAATTTTGGGTTTTTTGGCATTTCCAAAATAGATGCGTCAAATCCTCTTTCTCGTCGCAGCAAAAAGTACGCTTTCCGTCCTCTGTAACTCCTATTTTTGCAGATAGCTGTTAGTTGGTAAACGACTATGTAAAAATCTGAAATTAAAATTAGTTTTCAGATCGTTGTACAAGAGTTTGCTGCTTGAAAAATGTTTCTCGAGTTAACATTTTCATCGGTTGAAGAGCAGATGTCTTTATGCCATTTGTTGTTTGAAAACAATTCAAGATGATTTTTGGCTTTTGAAAAATGTGTTGAAAGAACTTTCATTCTGCTGGTGTGTTCCCGGGATTTGTCGTTGCAAAACCGGATTTCACAGCTTAGACTATTCCGAAAAACATTAAGGGTCTCACTCGAATATCATATCTATTCTGAATTAATGGTCGAGGGAAAGGAAATTGAGAGAATTAATTATCGTCCATTAGCTATGGATGTTTAACTTTTTGTATTATTGATGGTAGGCCAATCATTGCAGAAAACCGGTGCTTATCAATGAATTTTGTAACAGAGGTAAGGATGAGAAAATGATGTAGGGAACTTGAACACAAGACAACGATTTTCTTTTTCTAATATTTAGTAGAAACTTTTCGAATTTAAACCCAGAATAATTCACCTTCATTTGGCGAATTGACCGAAATGGGATAAGGGTGATAAAGTTACGTGAATGCACTTTTGTTTAGTCTTCTTCGTGGTAATATTATTTTCTACTTCAAATACTTCCTTGGACAATTTTACTTGCTTATAATGCCCAGTTTTAGAAAAACCAAACCACTTACCCCAAGAGAGGCTGGCGTAACCTCCAAAAATGTATTTTCGGCCGACTCTTATGATTGTTACAGTTGGTCCTTTGTTGTCACATCCGCTGTGAAAAGTACCGGCAGCCCAGCCGTCCACGGACGCCCGCCAACATCGCTTCCATCGTGAAAATTTGCTCTGAGCAACTGGTTTGAGCCAGGTGCTTAAATATTGCAAGTAGTTAGCATCATTCCCCACAATAGTAGACTGTTGCAAACCCCCTACAAAAATTAGAGACAAAGTTATCACTAATTTATTTACTTACCAATTCTTGGTAGGGTCACCGCAACAGCGCGTGGCGCTTATTAACGAAGACCCATAACTGTCCCGCCCACCATGGGAGATAGACCACAACACCGGAGAGTGCGTCCCCTACTCTTTACGAACAGATTGTGGGTTCTTTAAAACGGTTAGGAGACGGGGACTACGGTTTATCGTCCTTGCCTGAGAAGACAACAAAGTTTAACCATTTGCAGATGTCTTTTCAAAGGAAACAATTTATCCTCTCAGTCAGTGATTTAAAGACCCTGAGTTGGTGGCCTCGAACGGACCCAGGAATTTAAAAACTCTTTTTCAATGCGAATCGGATTCTTACCTTGCGAGGCAAATTATCAATTTTCGAATGACTTCCCTCACAACAAGAGTCTAAAACTAGGGGTAATAATAAGGCTGAATATGTAGGCCGCGTTGCCGGCGCTTGGAAGTAGTGGGTACAAGAAAAAACGGGCGCGCGAATGTGTCTCCCTCGCGCGCGCCCGTTCTCTCTTTCGCCCACTACTTACAAGCGCATGCTACGCAGGCTACCGGATATGCAAAATATCAACCAGGCCACCGAATTAAACTGCGAACTTTAGACTCGTAAGAAGGAGGAGGATACCATGTCGCCTGCGCATCTACTCTTCTCCGTAGCGTGTCGTTTAGAATGGGACTTTGGAAAATCATAAAAAGACACTCGAAAATTTAGACGTTGCATGTAAGCAGTAGAAGCTACTGAATGATGGCTATTGAAAACATAAGAACTCCGCAATAAAAGCGAGTGATACTAGCACGCCGCGTATAGCCCGTTGCTATCCTATACCTATTTGTACATGGTGGGTTTCTTGTATAACGCTATTTATTATTCGCAATTAATAGCCTGCTCAGTCTTTTCTGTGTTTCGTATACACGCCCCACCCATTTCCCTGCATTGAAGAACTCTCTCTTTACCAGGAGCTCCCCGCTCCTACCGCCTCCGGCTGGGTCTCCCATATATTATTGGAATTATGGGCATTGTTTGCTGATGGCTCCAGTGAGAATAGATTACTATATAAATCAACTTGCTGTTAACCATTAACACGGAGTGCTGCAATTTTATATCTGATCATACTTGCGTAACCGAGGTCGCACTCAAAGCCGTCTCCAAAGTGGCCTTGATCACAGGTGCAATTAAATGAACCACGATAATTTGTGCAGCTGGCGACCTGATGGCAGTAATACTTGTCCCTACTGCATTCATTCAGATCTGTTCAAAATAAAAATAAAAAACTATAGATTTATCACGATTAACACATCAAAATGCGTTTTGTTAGGTAGACTTTCTTCTATCTTGTGCATTCCTAAACTTATACATCAGATCTTACCTTTCTTACAAGTATACTGATGACAGTCACTGCATTTCACGTCATTCCATTCATATTTATATTCAACACCAAGTGTATGCACACAGTCTTCATCCCGAAAATTGTTTGGTTGGTTTGTTGCCCAAGCTGTAAAGTTCCCAGTACCACGATCTGCCCAAGTAAAGGAGCCCTCTGTGAAAATATCATTCAATCCCAGCCAGGATTTTGCTCCATTGTGTAGATGCTGTAAAAACACATTTTCTTCGTTATTTTGGACATCAACAAGAACCGAGTTTTCTTTTCGGCATTTATCCAGTGCTGTGGTCCAATTTTGACAAGTCTTACTTGTGAAATAGCAAAAGCCGTTGAAATAGTTCCAGCCAGGTTCACAGATGTCTGCGAAATACAGATAAACGTAAGCGTCAAAAATATATACATTCAAATAAACTGCCCGATTGATAAATCCTTAGCAGCATCTCACTCGCAGTACTGTTGGGAGCGTGATGAGAAAATGTTCTCCAAAGCTTAATGGTTTCAAGGTACTAGTAAGATATTATTTGACAGAAGACTAGCGACAGGGATATACCACTCGCATAGAGATAAAATATATCGAACTTTTATGTACAGACTGTACTATTTTAAAGAAACACAAAATTTAAACGATTGTTTTAAGCATGGTGCTTTTAATTTCTAGCAAGGTCTTTTATCCTCGTTATTTATCATTAAGAAAACTTTTAATTAAACGGTGAAATTCTTCGAGGGGTAGGAAATTATAACTTGAAAGAATTTCAAGAATCCTTTTTATGTCAACGGGTACACTCTCTTGACTCACTTGCAAAACAATCAATTTGCATTGTGTTATTAGTTTAGGGCATTTCCAAAGTATTTCCAGATGAATACGGTAACAAATAACGTTTCGTTTTTCATTTGCTAAAAACTACTTCATAAATAAACTCAGTAGTATTACAGACCTGTGAGCACGGCATAACCGACGGACAAGGGGTCATATCTATTCGCGTATAATTCCTTGACACAGGCTCTGAATCCAGAGGTATTCATGTTCTGAAAAAAAAAAACAAGCACTCAACATAGTTTAATACAGCTAAAATTGTAGTCATAAACAACTGAATTAACAGGAAGAGAAGAGCAGAATATTTTTAAAGCGTTCTCCTTCGTCTTCTTATGTAACATAGAGCTGCGAAGATTCGCCGTAAATTAACACTGTGGTTTGATGAAAGTGATTAAAGAGGGCTAGTAAATCAAAAGAAGCTTTAGAAATAACAAAGGTATAAAAAAAATATATGGTGAATTAACGTTGACTTCGAAATTTTATCGAAAATATCCTTTTTCACCCTAATAAGGGGCACGGCAGTGGCAGAAATGAGCTATGAGGCCCAGAAGGACGGAGCTAAATATCCCTGTTGATGAAGAAAGCAGACAAATGTTTGGAGCAAAGTTTCGTGCCCAGGACAAACCCGCACAATCAGATCTGAAGTTCGAGACCACCGCGCGCGGCCCCTGCTGATAATTTAAACATATAATTATTTTGTACCGACACCATAATCGTATTCGATTATTATTGGCAACTTCACTCGACACATTTTTACGCCACACCTATTATTGACCTATACGTCGCCTCAAGCAAGCGTGTGTCTCTGTTCAGTTAGATCTTTCGTCGAGTTTTGGTTTGAAGTTTGTTTGCCTTGATACATTCCCACAATCCTTCCCAATTACGGAAAATTTTACCTCGATCCAAGTTGTAATTCCGTTGTGAATCGGTGCTGAATTCCCAGATACCGTCGTGCTGTGATTGGCTGAGAGAAGAACTGTCGGAGTCGAGTTATAAGCTCTCGTGAATGAAACGAACTGCCATGGAAGAGAAACGTAAAACGTTTAACACTGTTCCCTAATCACTAAAAGCTTCAGTTCCCGTCAATGTGTTTATTTTTGAAGTCCCAATTGAACAAGCAATATTTTAACGGAACAAACTGCCATTTTGATATTTTGATATGTCTTATAACAATATAATAAGACATGAGAAATTTATTTAAGTGTCAAACGTATTTAGCTAACTGGGGACACTTATATAAAATTACATCATCATAATAATAATAATAATAATAATAATAATCTATGATAATACTAATTATAATGATATATTCTAATTGGGCACACTAATCTAAAATACATACTAATTCATAATAATGCATAGATTTATTAAAATCATAAAATCTTAAAATCATAAAATTAGGATCTGCAAAGGTCACAACATTCACAGTTATTTTCTACTAAATTTGATCAGAAGATTACATTATTGTTCTTTTCTTGTGACAGGCCTCCGGATTCAGACCCTAGTTGGATATATTTATTTAACATCTTTCTAGATCAAGTCTGCGATCAGTTTCAAAATATGGTAATTTGTGGTGACATTAACTTGCCGAACATCTCCTGGGACTCCGTACGTGGATAGCGCTTCAGGTGCTAACGAACTGCCATTTATCGAGGCGTTACATGACCACTTCTTGACGTAAATTAACCACACACCGACTCGCGGTAGTAACATTCTTGATCTAGTGATAACAAGT
Source organism: Porites lutea (assembly GCF_958299795.1). Classification (NCBI taxonomy): domain Eukaryota; kingdom Metazoa; phylum Cnidaria; class Anthozoa; order Scleractinia; family Poritidae; genus Porites; species Porites lutea. Next base: position 53,123,854 of record NC_133201.1, on the reverse strand, counting down.
GCCCCAGAACGCACCAAAGTGACCGAGGTGTTGTAACCTGATAAAGCAGGTGTTTTTACGGATCATTGTGTAGTCCTGTTTAAGTACAATTCTTTTGTTAATGCGTCCTCACACCCGCGCAAATATGTCTAGACTACGCAATTGGCGATTTTGAAGGTTTGCGTGAAGCTCTCTTGCCAATCAATCTCTCTTCTGTTGTGGGCCATAACATTATAGATGATGACGGGCGGTGCTGGAAGGACTTATCATTAGCTGCTGTCACGGACTTCGTGGCATCGAAGAGACTGAAAGGCCGTAACCCGGTTCCTTGGATAGATAGTAACATTTTAAACCTAATCAAGAAAAAGAACTCAGTTCGCCAAAAACTTAAGTTACATTTGAACGCCGGCCTGAAGGAAAAGCCGTGATCACTTTTACGGCTTCATTGACACTGGCTTTAGATTCAATCCCAAGCGCTTATGGTGAATTTGAAGCTTAACTCTAAATCTCATACCATACCAGGCCATGTTTCCATGGTAACCCCCCAGACTCTTCCGCTGACCAGTCAAAAAACCATTCAAGAGTAAGTGCTGATACACCTGCGGGAATAGCTGACCTGTTTAACAGTTTTTTTGCCTCTGTATTTACTATCGACAGCGCAGTGGAGAAGACAGCGTGCATACGTTCGGACACTGTTATATCCGATCTAACTCTCAATGAGTGTACGGTTGTAGCTGCACTCAAAGCACTAGAAGTCGGTAAAGCCACAGGGCTGGACGAAACCCCTGCTAAATTGCTCAGAGACTGCCTCGTGATTGCTCCTTCCTTATGTAAGATCTTCAACAAATCTCTGCAACTAGGGTCTCTCCCGAGTGACTGGAAACTAGCTAACGTCGTGCATGTCCATAAAAAGGGTGCAAAAGACCACGTGGAAAATTACCGCCCCATCTCTCTATTCCCAATAATGTCCAAGATCTTTGAGCGTTGTGTGTTGTATAGCATCAAGGACCACCTGTACCATGTAATTTCACCTAAGCAACATGGTTTTTGTACTGGAAGATCGTGCGTCACCAACCTGCTTGAAGCTTTTGACCACATTGGCTCACTTTTAGATAGTGGCAGCCAGGTTGACACCATCTACCTTGATATGTCAAAAGCTTTCGAGAAAGTCAGTCACAGGCGCCTCGCCCGTAAGCTAATCCAGGCAGGTTTCGGTTGCAACTTGCTTAACTGGTTCTGCTCTTACTTGTCAGGTCGATGCCAACGCGTTACAGTACTCGGCGCCACTTCAGGGATCTTCCTGTTACCTCTGGAGTACCTCAGGGTTCCATACTAGGACCAGCCCTCTTCCTCTTATACGTCAACGACTTTCCCGAAGTCATCAGTTTTAGCAATCGAGTATTGATGTTCGCTGACGACACAAAAATATTCAGCGAGATAAAGGCTTTGGGGGTTGCCTCTTCTCTCCAGAAATACTTTGGTAAGCTTGCAACTTGGTCGCAATCATCCGGTCTCCTTTTAACGAAGCTAAGTATAAGGCCCAGCACATATCAAGGAAAACAAAGCCGATCTCATCCTCTTACAAACTCAACAACACCGCACTTGAATTATATTCTGTAGAAAAAGATCGCGGCGTATGGTTTAGTAAGGATCTGACATGGTACAAATAAGTAAACGAACAATCTTCGCGTGCTCTTAAACTACTTGGATACCTAAAGAGGAACACGAGGTTCATACTTAGAACAGACGTAAGACGAACGCTATACCTAGCCCTAGGGAGGCCACATTTGGGAGACGCCACCCAAATTTGGGCCCCGCAGTCCATCGAGCTCATTATCAAGCTTGGGCGTATCCAAAGACGCGCGACTAAGTTTAGGTTAAAACTGCCTTATTCTTCTAATATAATTTATAAGTCTCGTTTACAAACTCTAAACCTAATACCTATTTGTTACTGGCATGAACTTTTAGATCTAACCTTTTTTTTTTTTTTTCCAATTGACACACGGTCTTGTTAACGTGAACTCCTCTGTCCTACCTGAAGTTCGCAATACGGTAGACGCACTAGATCCTCGACCAGCAATGTTAATAAATATATAATTAAGAAATGTAAAATTACTACGTACCAGAAATCTTTTCTCATTAGAACTAGTGGAATTTGGAATTGTTTAGTGAATGAACTAGATCTGAGTTCATCGACCTTATCTTCCTTTAAATCGGTTATTTTTAATTATTATAAGTCCGCGTTAGCTGTTTCTTATGATTGTGAAGACCCAAGTTCGTTCAAGTCTATCTGTTTAAAATGTAACAGTGCTCGTCCCTTGTCTCGTCCAATAACTTGTTGTATGTAGCTGTAGTTTTCTTGTATCGCTGTGTTTTTTAATATTTCTTGTTTTTATTTTTTTATTGGTATCCGGGACCACTGTAATTGGCCACAGCTGTTGCGGTGTCCCTGCCAACGTTCTTTCTGTTTGTTTGTTTGTTTGTTTTTTGGGCGAAGTTAATAAAATAAAATAATAAAATACCAGAAATATCTAAATTTCTGATAGCGTTCTTGAAAGACTGAAGACTAGGTGATTGTTTGACCTTGTTGTTTAATCTCTTCCATAGCAAAGGTCCAAAGTAACGAAATTAATGTTTGCCGAATCTAGTAGGTAAGTGAAAGTCCTTGTTTCGCAGAGAATACCTCGAATTATTTAAATTAAAAAGTTCTACTACGTCGGTAGGGGCGAAGTTTTTCTTGACCTTATACATAAGTATAGCTATACCCTGCGATCTACGATTTTGCAACGTGGGTAGTCCTGATATTTTAGCAGTGTCTGGTAAGAGGCAGACTTAGTTCTGTATACCGCTCTTAAGGCACGTTCTTGAAGGCGTTCTATTTTCCTGCTTTCGGAGGCCTTACAGAAGTGCCATACCAGCTGACAGTAGGTAAGGTAAGGCAGGATGGAAGACTTATGGATAGCTGAGCAGGGAACAAGATTGCGCAGGCGCATTAGGATCCCTACTTTCTTACTGACTTTCTTACACAGTTCGCTAATATGACCACTGAAGTTCATACTGCGATCAATGTGGACGCCAAGTAGTTTGATGCAATCTGTTTGTAATGACCCTACCATCTATGCTTATGTCAGTGTATTAGCCTTCAATGTCAATATTTCTATTATAAAGGATCATCGCCTGGAATTTGTCAGGATTTGCGAGTAGAAAGTTATCACGATACCAAGACGCGGCAAGTTGATCTTCCTGCTTAAAGGCTTCCCTTTCAGCTGTAAAATTAGTTCCTGAGGTGTACAACTGGTGGTCGTCCACATAGATCGAAAGTTTAGCGGTAGTTATGGAGCTGGGCAGGTCATTCTGAAATACGCTTCAGAGCAGGGGGTTGAACATTTGGGCGGTTGTTAAAGAATGATCGCGTGAGGTCCAACGCTGAGGACTCAAAACCGTATGCTTCAAGCTTTGTTAGTGTCGGCGAGTGGCTGAGAGAGTCAAACGCTTTACTCATATCAGTCGATAGAATACATACTAGTTCTTTTCTGTCTATTGCTAGCTTCCAGTCCTCATTCAGACGTAGTAGAGTGGTCTCACAGCTGTGTCCCTTTCTGTAAGCAGTGCTTCGTGTAGAAAAGATGTGGTCTAGTTTCACAGTCACCTGTTTACAGTGCAGTTGCTCAAACACTTTGTCGATGGTTAAGAGGGGTGTTATCGGTCTGCTCTTCTTGACCTCTCGTCTTAAAGTATTGTTTGGCGGACCAGCTTCTTCACTTTTCTAGTCACTTTGATCTCTATTGCGTAAAGTGTGTATGACTAAAAGTGTTTTGAAAATATAAACAGTGATGTAAGTAAGCGATATATCTGTGAGGGAAAATGCTGTGAACAGCATGCTACTCAGCGCTTTTGCAAAGAATTCTTTTCTCACCTGGCAATAAGCATTGTTCATTTTATCCAAAGGTGGGTTCGTATTTGGAAAACTTATGACACCATGTTCAGTGAAAAGAGGCTTGTGCAGTTTGGAGAAGGCAAACCAGTTCTGTGAAAAGAGGTAAAAACAAAAGTGATGCCACCCATCTTGTGACAGAATCGTATTACACCAACAAAAAATTTAAATAAACTCAGCATTTTTAGGCCCCTTTGAATCTAAGTATTTTGAACTCTATAAAGTTGTGACATAACAAAGAGCGTAAAGAGTCAAGAAAAGGATGCAAATCCACATTTTTTTAAGACATCAGGCAAATCACGTAAGAGCGTGAAGGGAGACATGGGGACAAGGCAGACAAATTTGTGTGCTACTTAAAATTCACCACCCGTAATGCTATTCAATTCATTTCTTCTTCTTCTTCTTCTTCTTCTTCTTCTTCTTCTTCTTCTTCTTCTTCTTCTTCTTCTTCTTCTTACTATTATTATTATTATTATTATTCATTATTATTATTATTATTATTATTCAGTATTATTATTATTATTTCCGTTTCTGTTTATGTTTTTCTTTCTGTATTTCCTTTCGTTTGACTGATCATCACTACCGATCGCCCGGACAATCTTTACTTAGCAATGCTTTTTCCTCTTAACGCTGTTATTTTTAACAAGACCAGCATTCCTCACGAATTTTGTGGACAGTCGCGTTCCAGTTTTTTAAATTTGACTAAGAACGTACCACAGTGATATCTTGGTGTCTACCGTCAAAGTTTTGCATTTCACGAAGACAGACTTTAACTGAGTCCTTTGTTACGTCTTCAATCCAAATGAGAGCAGCATCATACTCTTTACCAGTCCTCAGGTGCTCTGACGTCACAAGGACTATTGGCGCCTCGGCAAACTTGCCCTGAAGAAAAAGCAATAACAGCAATCGCAACAGCTTTTTTTTAAATATTGCTGCAAAATTACTTGAAACTAACCACTAAGTAAGTTCCCATTCTTACTTGTTACCTAATGTTGTCTTGTTAACTAAGTCGCTAAGTCGATCACAACTTTTTAGAAGATCTAGCAATCATCTCCCCAGTTACCTCGTAATGATCGATTATTTTTTGTTAACTTTGTATCTCATTTTTCTAGTTCAAGGAAAGTTTTAATATGTTCTTTAACTTAAGATGTGAATTCTTGTCTTTCCACATTCAGTTACTTCAAATAGATAAATAAATATTTTGTGTTTTTTTGTTTGTTTGTTTTTTGTTTTTTTTTTTGTTATAAGGTGCCTCCTTGTATCAGACTAGCGCTTCATTTTGTTGAAATGGGTGTTTAGGAGGTCTCTCCTTCACAGTTTCGCTCTTGATGTTTTTCTTCTTTTGTTACGCAGACAAGTCGTGATTAGATCTGTCATGTTTTGGGTAAGGGTCACAAGACTCAATTTTCCAATTATTTAGTATTTATTTGTTTTGTTTTGTTTTGTTTTGTTATTTTTTTGCTGTTTTTGGTGTTGTTGTTGTTTGTTTGTTTGTTTTTTCAAGACATGAATTAAGGCTGTCACATGAATGAAAGTCTAACATTCGTCATGGAGACCTCAATTGAATTTGCATCTATTATTTAATTTAATATGTACATTCCCATCTCACCGTAGGAAAGGTTACATCCGCGCATTTGGTACCAGACCACCATTTCTGCAACTTAACCGTTCCCGTCAATCCTTCGGGTGGTGCTCCTTGATAAGCCACCCAATCAATGGTGGCAAATGGTTTCGCGCCTTCTTCTTTCCTCCCGGTTTGCATGACACAGACGGTGAAGTTTTTTGTGTTGATACTTTCTGTCCATGAAGTGACAGCGTCGTGGACTGTCACAGAGTCATTCAGCTTCATGTGATTGACGGTTATTTGAACATGAACTTGTTTATCCGGATAAAATCGGTATGGAGGAAATGTGACTGTCTGACAGTTTGAATCTGACCATTTTGGAACGTGCAGCAGATCAACACGGCCCCGTACAATTGGAAAACCTGTTTTGTAATAAATTAAGTACTTTATAAGGAAGCATCACTATGCTCTTTAAGCATTATCGCTTAGGTAGCTTCCCTATAGCTTGCGTTGTGGTGCAACTCTAAGTGGTGAAGGGTGGTGATAAAATAAGCGTGGAAATGGAACTAAAACTAGGCTGTAATTTACAATGTCGGTTACCTTTCAACAACGAAATGTATAGTGGCTGCGTATTATTGCATGCTGGTTTCAGTGCCCAAGATAAACATATGCCAGTACATTGGAGGGGGCCAACAAAAAAATTGTAAATCAAAAGCATACCTGATGACATGTACACGTGTAAACTGGTATGTAAATTCTACATTTACTACCCTTGTCTTTAATTTCCTCCTCTTTTGCACTTTTTTGCACCATATTTGCCCCGAGCAACTTTGTGTAATCTAATTTTACGCGATAAAAACTAGATTGCAAGACAAAAGAGAGTAAAAGATCTTACACAGATCAAACATCGGCTATAGTCTGAGCTGTTATATGTTTGTTTGCCAAAGTAGAGAGACGAAGTAGCTTGTTACAGCTGCCTACTGTTGCTTAGCCTGCGAAGGGAGCTAAAAGCGAGCTTAAAAGTAACGAAAAGTTATAAAGATCATAGCTAGAAGCCAATGCAATTTTGAGCCAACACCTATAATTCTAAGCGATCCAGAGCTTAAAGGTCAAATGAACCAAAAAATTGAAATATTTTCTTTTGTCGCTTTACCTTCACCAAACACTAAAAACAAACATCCTAAAAGATTTTTCTTCCCAAGCCTTTATACAAAGATAAAAGATCAAAATCCGAGCATTTCCGAAGACTTCACGAAAACGTTTCTGAAATGGCCGCGTGATGGACTGGAGACTACGTGACGTCAATGTTGGACTTTCAAGGCGGAAAAACGTTCTGCGCAAGCTTCTGCGCATCCCTTATCGCCTGCGTTTGTTTGTTTCGTTCTGTGAGAGTTCTGACTGAGACTCAATGAAATACACGAGGTGCGAACGTTTGCTCCTTGTAAAGGCTTTGTTGTTGTTGCTGTTGTTGTTGTTGTTGTTCTTTTTTCGTCACCTGAAAATTACTTTGGATTCAGAACAACCAATGTTAGTGTAAAAACAGATCATTCCGTCAGTCGGAGGAGGAATAAAACGTTTTGAACATTTCCAAAGAGGCTTGTACTTTTCTGATAATTGTGCATTCGATTTGTGAATTGATTTTGTGTCCAGTGCTTCGCCTTCTTTCGCCGGGCTGAATTAAAACCCGCTTGTATTCTGTTATTAGTAGTTACGGTTAGTTTTTTACATTCCCAGATTTATTTACCTTTGCAGAACCAGCTTTATCCTTGTCTTATGTCAAAACCGTATTAGAGCGGTTTTCATTTGAGTGTCGAAAAGTAATTGGTTTTGCACTTTCTACACGATGCGATTGGCTTAAAAGATTCGCGCCACTTTTTCATCCAATCAGAAGTAAAACCAAAGCCAATTGTGACGCGCTCGCATGCATTTTCCCGCGCTTTGCGTCAGCCACATGTAAATACTTCGAGTTTTGATTGGTTCAATGTATTGTCTGTGTCCTATGTGATTGGCCAGAGTAATTACTTTGGTTTTGTTTTTACGACACTCAAACGAAAACCACTCTAAATGCTAACGCTTGGGAGTGAACAAACTTGAGCGCTTAAAACTTCCTCGGAACTATAGAAGGCTACCAAGCTTATTCGAGAAGAACAGACTACTTCGATCACTTTTCTGTTGCTCAAGTAATAATAGTCAGAGTTTTTTTCTTTCTTTTTTCATTTTTAATTACGTAGTTTTGTTTTCTTTCTGTACGCAAATTTTCCTTTTCACTCGCTGTAAAGTAGCTGAGAACGACAACTGCCGGCAGTGACTTCAAAACAATTGACTTGTTGCCCGTAAACAATTGCTGGAGCTGGATTTGACTGAAGCGAGTAAAACAAACCCTTATGTGCAGTTTTCAGTACTTTCTAATTATTCAGTTTGCTGAGTTTAATTTGCTTGAATGAAGACCCTGGCATGGACCAGTTTTTAAAAATAGCTCTGAAATGGTGAATCATGGCTTGTGTGCGAAGCTTGCAACTGATCTTTTGCTTTTAAGATCTTTAGGTAGGTTATTTCGCACAGAAAATTCACTTCTTCTTTTTTGTTAGCGGGTATAAGAGCCTTAGGCCTTATGTTTTTTTAATGGTAATTTGTTGTCTTGCAACCTTATTGAAGCTTTTTTTAGTTCACTTAAGCCGAATTTTATGCAAGATGGAATTGTTCTTTGCTTGTTGCCTCTCTTTGCGAGCTTAAAGTGGCGTCTATGGTCCTTAAAGTGACCTCAGTCGGTAATTAAATCATATAGATAACTGGAGAGAAGTTTTTGTAATAATGTAACTTCAGCTTTGTTTGAAGGAAATCTTACTTGGTTTTTGACAGGTGTTATGCATGTTCAACTTGACAACACAAAGCAAACTTTATCTGCGCGAAAAGATCAAGTTTAAAAAACAGTAGTTGCTTTGAAACTGATTTTGGGGAAGATTTTACTAGATAAAAGATTAACTCTTTTTCTGTCGACATATCAACGCCAAAACTTCTACATTGAGGATTTTGTTTATATTTTAGTGTTCTGCGAAGCACAAGTGTCCGATCGAGCTTGGGTTTTAAAATATCAGCTGGAGTGCGACAAAGTTCAATGACTTCAAACACATTGTGGGCAAGCGCGAATTTCTTTGGGCAAATCACTTTACAAAGATATTTTGTTTTTGTGTCCACAGTGGAGCTCCGGACATTATATATCCAGAAACTTCCTTACATGAACAGATCTTGTGAATACATCTTGAAAAAAATCGGACCTACGCACGCACATTTCCAGTACATGTACAGCGCAAGGAAATTAATGCTGTCGTTAAAGTCCGTTTTACTATGATGTATTCTTCGAGAAAATTAAATAATAAGGTTATAACCGCAGCTTGCAACTTTTGAAGACAATTTGCTTGTTCTTTCTAGGTTTATGGCCGCAAAAACCACCACAATGTCTGCGCCAAGTCGACTCGAAAAACACTGTTTTGAATTTCCCGCTTTTTTTTCACCTGACCAACATTGACGTCACAAGCTGTTTTTACCGACAATTTTTCCGACTGCTCTAAGAAGATAAGGGCCAAAAAATAACAATTTTTAATTGCGAATATCTTGAAGACGCTTGCTTCAATTGAGCTGAAACTTCATAGTATGTTTATTCGGTTCATATTAAACATATTCACTAGAATTGAACTAAGCTGAAAAAATGGCGAATTTTTGGTTCATTTGACCTTTAACTGCGAGACTATTTTATGTGGCATGTACAGCCAAAAAAATCGTTGAAATTATTTTTCGTTACCTTCACAACTTCCTGGGTGATAAACTGGATTATTTTCAAGTCCTTTGCAATAGCTTAACTTACGCCAGCATCGGTTATCGTAAGTTGTTCCGTTTGCAGTACACACTGGGTCCTTATATAAGGGGCACTGGTCATCGCACTCACACCGAGCGTCATGCGCACTGTAGGTCCTGCAGACTCCAAACCGTGGGCAATGCACATTAAGGCAAGGATTAAGGTCTGTACCAAGAAAAAAGAAACATAATATTGAGTAGTTATCCATTTGGAAAAAAAACATAAATGTCTAGTATATTTTTCATATTTCAATTAAAACTAAGTTACTGTTCAGTAGAAGTAACATGTTTGCTTGTAGGTACCTCAACTAATGTTGTTTTTTATCCTTAGTAGACCTTATTAACGATACCCGCCATCTCTGCACGCGCTTAAGGACCAATGGAAAAAACTAAAGCAATGTTACGTGGTGTCTCGTGGTGTCTCAGTAAATACAAGAATGCGGTCGAGTCTGTTTTATCTACACAATAGAAAATTAAGACGTTTTCACCTTAAAAACGAAAATCGCAAAATATGGCTGGAAGTGATTTTGAATACAGTATGCGACAGTAGAAATCTTCACAGCAAGGAATTGCGACGTAGAACTTGTCAAAGTTTACATTTTGCATTTTGCATGACTAAAATCGTCGTCTTATTTTTGAGGGAATAAACAAACCCGACCGCGATTACTCGATTACTAGTATTGGCAATTTTACTACTTGTGTGCCCTCTAATTGCTCTTATCCCATCAATGATCAATCTTAAAGTTCGTGCAAAGATAGAGTGTAACATGAATAAGGTATATCAGTGTTTGTACTCCAGTGTTTCTTTAATTATATCATGAAATGTATTTCTACATATAAGAACTTCTAAAAGATATCAATAAAAATAATAGTAATAATGATTATAAAAATAACAATAGTTCTTACTACAAATAGTGATCATTACAATAGGAAAATTATAAACAACCTCCAGTAACAGCGTAGCTGACAATCAAGGGATCATGACTCGATCCTAATCCACTGAGGTCTTTAACGCAGACCTTCATAGATTCTAATCCAACTTCCTACAGCAAAATGTGATAGCATTCACCAGTTACTAGAGAATCCATAATTTCTTCTTGATTTCTACGACGATACCTTTAAGTCATGAAATTCATGGATCAGATCCAAATTATTGTTTTCTTATGGCTTTTTCACAGTTTTCACAGTCCTTTTACAAATTTACTAGAATAAACGGATTTCTTCTTTCCCCTGATTGAACAAGGGATATGGGCTTTTGGATCTCAAAGGTGTCGTGAGAGTTCAAACAAACAATTGAATAGAATAATGTAGTAAAGCACTGAAAAAATCCCTGTTCATTATCATTAACCTCAAGTGACCATCAAGAATATAACCCAGCGAGGAAAACCCCGTTTCATGACGTAATTACTGGCTTTTCCGTGAAAAGACGTCCGAGGAACGAGCGCAGAAATTGCGTACTGATGATGTGTCACTGCGCAGATCTGGGCATCCAGTGCTTTTGATTGGTCAAAGAAAATTTATTTTGCAGCATGACCAATCAGAAGCACTATCTTGATCTGGGAAGTACACGTCATCAGTATGGAATTTCTGCACTCTTCCACAGGCGTCTTTTCTCAGGAAAGCCTGTAATTGCGTCGTGAAACGGGGTTTTCGGGGTTTTCCTCATTTTGTTGGAAAACTAGTGGTGGCGTCGCACGAAATGTCGGGCGGGCTGGTTTCTCAGGTTAGAATAAAAAGGCAAACTTACCTCCAGCCAGGCTGAAATTATATTATTTTCTGGAGGACGACTTCCCTTGACCTTAAGATTATACTCATGATTTACAGAAAGAATCACAATTGGCGATTTGTAAAAGGTCGTATTGAAAGACACTTCCTGTAAATAGGTAAAACAGTCATGTAAGTTAGTAAATAGATCTGAACGTGCTCACTTCTCCCTCTATTTTTGCCCATCTTCCGTAAAGTCCCCACTTCTAATATTCGCCCACTGTCTACAACGCGAAATTGAAGAGATTCGAAATATAAAATTCTCGCAAAGTCACGAAATTTAAGAATCACGAAATATGCGCACATCAAAATCGCGCGTTAAACATGTCGCGCTCATCTGGGAATTGCCATTTTGGATACAATGCCGATTAGCATGGCCTGGTAAGCTTGGGTTTACTGTATTTTACGTTTTCTTAAGCGTGAACGTAACCACTAAAAAATCAGTGTTCTTTGGCTTGTTAAATGTTCTTGTTAGAACTAAAGTTTTCACCTGACAGAAGCCGTAGTTGTTTTTGGCCGATGGATTTCCACTGTTTGGAAATATTTCTTCCCCAGTTATTGTGAAATTAAGTTGACTCCCATTTCCAGTGAATGCAAACCAGTCCTGCGGACAAGAAAATAATTTTAATTTGCCACCCTTTTCTTTACAAGACGAGTTGCGTCAGGCTTCGAACCACATTTCCTTTCAGAGGAAATGACTGCATGAGACGCGTGAGACACGACACTACCTTAATTGCGTCAAAAACCTTCTGGGTAATTGGGTTTCCGGGCTGCCGAAGTGTGGCAAAGTCAAGTTTGTTTGTTTGTTTGTTTTCATCAATACTATAGTTTACTCGGACATTTTTCTTCACTTACCACAACTGCATCTTGGTGCTTTCCATCAAAGGGCAAGAATTCCCTTAAGCACACTTCAAATCCTCCAGAGTTCACGTTCTCTAACCATAAGTACATAGCGTCATTTTGCTTTGTACTGCGAGTGTACTTAACAGAGGCAAATACACGAGGCTTGGAAGCAAAGCTCTGCAAAAAGATGTTAGATATATGAAAAACTATTAACTGAAAAATAAACAAGCTTCTCGAAAGATAAATCAGCAGGAACGTATCGATGAAGTACTTAGCGGCACTTAAATGAAATTAAGGATTTATAAAAGGCCAAGGGGAGCAGATTAATCAAATCTACTCGTCTATTCACATTAACTCAATTTTCTACCCCTCTTTCACCTCTTTCTACGAAGTGTTGAAAAGGTTGGTGAATGCATCTTATTTGGCCCATTACTTAAATAAAGTTACAAACAACAATGTTTCTTTTCGGCCAACTTTGTTAAGTTTAATGCTAAAAATCTGATATCATTAAATAAATAGACTTCTATTTTCCAAATTCCCTTTAACACATCAATACATTCAAAACGGTTAAGCATTATTCAACCACTACCTCCAAAGTAAAACGTGAAAATGGCTTATCTTAAGGCGATGGAACGAAACGTTTGAAACTAAGCCCGAGAGAAAGCTTAAAAAGACTTTTAGCAGTGGACTCTGCTATGAAGAGCAAATTCCGGATATTAATTAGTGATCATCATGATCATTTGTTTTAGAACTACTTTCTTACACTATTTCATTTGTTTCTACTATTTAATTACGTTTTACACCTTTATAACAAAATTGTATACTTGTTATCAATTATTGTTATCTAACCTGAGAAAAGGCCACTTTCTCACACTTCGTTTCTGTTGTCCATATTCCACTAAAAGTAACGCTTCCATGCGTTAACATAGGTTTGTCCTGAAACGCTACCCAGTTGATAATTCCAGTGTCATTTGTAGAACCTGTTGCACGCGAGCATAACTGAAATCCAGCTGTACTAACGGACTCTGCCCACACGGCGGAAGGTGAATGAACAACTGAAGACTGATTTTCATGGCTTAATGACACAAAAACTCGAACCTGAAATGCGTTAGGTAAAGACAGACATCAATGAAAATTTAACAGGCGATAACTCCACCCTAGACTATGAGCAGTCTCTCTTTTTTTCCTAATCCGTCGAGCGAAAGGCGCGAGACACGCGTAACCTTGCGCGTGACTGAAGGCGCGATAATGCCTCCCTCGTTTCTCGCGTCTGCTCGACGCTTCCGCTTGTTTACTCCACTCACTAAATCTGAAGAAAAAGAGAGCCTAGCTAATCCACCCCAATAGCCCCCTTCCCTCCCCACACACTTTCACACCTTCCCCCCCCCCCCCCCCCTCCATTCCCATTTCATGGAATACAGACCTTCTATATTTATCGTCAGAATCTTCCGGCTTTTTGTATTTGTTTTGTTCTGTTTTGTTTTGTTCAAAAACACACGCATCCCAGGGATTAGAAGCACTTAAGCATACCTGTGCGCACCAATCGCTGACGTCAAAGCATCATAAAACCACAAGTTCTTTGGCAAATCAAAATTTGTGAAGAACATAAGATTTTAAAGAAGCTTAATGTGGTTCACTTACAAAAGAAAGTTACGCCGAACCCTGAAGATTAGACTATAAGTTTTAATTGCTTAGGGTTTACTTACGGTCCCAGATCCACTAAACGTTTGCGGAAATACTACGTTAGTGCAGCGTGGCAGTGTACAATGTTGTGGCGCCTCACATCCGTTGTTGCAATTCCATCCTTGACGTGTCTCTGATGCGTTTAGTTTCCCAACTTGATAGGAAATACCTGTCAAGAGAGGCGAGGGGCGTGTCTCAGAGCGGCTGTGTTTTATTTAAATGGTGAGAAGAGATGTGGAAGTTAATTCCTTGCGTAATATGATGTGAAGATGGAACTGATTGGTTCCTCTTTATTTATTTTTGTGAATTATAAGCCTTTTTTTTCTTTTTCAAGGATTCTGTGAATTTCATTTAAATAGCACGGTAAAAACGTAACTTGGCCTACTTCTATTTAAATCCAAAAAAAGACAATAAACGACTCTACGGTCTAGTTGCACAAGACCGAACGATGCGCTAAACTAACGCTTTTCATTTTGTATCATAGAATGTTTGATTGTCGTTATGTGAAGAACATTTATCGTTATGTGAAGAACATTTAGGAAGACGAATTCTACGATAAATACGTCAGATAGTCTACATTTAAAAAATCCAAAATGCTCTTAATCATAAAATGGTAATGAATAAGTTGGCGAATTGCATATCCAACTCGATATAGACGCACGCTGAGACATTTGGAGACAAAATTTTAGGAAAGTAATATAAAATTAAACAAAAAAAATGCACACTTAGATACCATCCTATTGAGGTTGTCTTTGCTTTGGTTTGTTGTTGTCATCAAGCTTCAATGTTTCACTCTTGAGTAAGTCATTGTCTATTCCGAAGTCCATCCTACTGGCAAACCCAAATTGCTTGGCAATTCTCTTTAGAATTGCTTCAAGTCTCATTTCAGTCGACTCCCCTAGCTACTTTTTTGTTTATTTTCAGTAATTCCACTTGAAAGCAAATCTAAATGTCTTGATTCTGGTTACGTTGCACGTGCACAAACATTATCAGGTGATCTCGGTTCCTCGCACCAAAAGGGTAAGGGGTATTGACAGTTATCGTTGATTGGATTAAAACAGAACTCTACGAAGTAGGAAATCTGAAGATTGGTACCGCGAAGTACGGGAATCATGGGAATGACTGACTCGGAAAAATAAAAATCAAAAATATAAAACTTGTTTAAGGTTTTCTGTTAAATGTGGGTCGCTGAACTGACAGAAATCATTAATATTCCTTCAAAAATTTGAAATATATTAAAACTTCCGCATTGCGTCAGAATGTGGGTGTGGAGTCTTAAGGGCAGGTTTTTCAAAGACCTCACCCCACTGGCAAAATCTTAAGTTTTGAAATCTTAAAACTGCCAAGTCATCTCAGGATATGAAACATGGGATGAATGTCTATCCCTTTTTTTCGTGTTTCTTCGATCCAAGTGGTAACCAGACTACAGAGCTGACTGTTCTATTTGTAGATATTTTGACAGAGTTGCGGCAAACAAATATATCGACCGAGAGCTTTGAAATATAATCATTTTCTTGAGAACATTGTATGTAGAGGATTCGCAAATAACGAGGTGATAAATACATCGAATCGACTTAACAATTTGTCAGCTCAGCGAGCGCTGATTTAGTTACTTAAAAGCGCGATGGAGTGGCGGTTGTGTCCCTTAAATTTGTAAACAAATCACTATGATGAATTCAAATGATCTAACCTCCAGACCTTCTTCCTTTAGTTGAGATCTAAAACAAGTATATTCCCTGGAAAAATGTCAATGAAATAAAAAGTCTTCGACCGAGTTGAATTGGGTTTCAAGAGATTGAAGTTTAAGAATTTTAAAACAATTGCTACTAGAAAAAGTAACATTTTTGCCAGGTATAAGAACCTACACATGTAGATTGCAACGGCCTAAGATGAAAAGAAGAGCTGTGTACCTTCTACAGTTGTAGCGAGAATCCCCAGGTTCAGGAGAAAGGCAAAAACGGTAAATTTCCTGAGGTCCATCCTGCGGCTAAATCTAGAGGTAATGGCCTGTCGACAGGTGGGGGTTTTGTTTTATGCGCTCGCGTTTAACAAATCAAGGATCCAAATATTCTAAATCTTCTTACCAAGTAAAAACAAGCTGATTGGGTAATAAAGGCGCTACATGCAGCATATTACAAAAACAACATTTTCTTTGGCTTTTAACGGTATCACAACAGGTACGGGCGTGTACTTTAGTATTCTTAGCTTATAGCCAACTTAAAGGATAAATAAACAACAAGAACAACAAAAGCATGATCATTGACTTTTAATTTACCAAAAGTAATTTATCACTACATGCAAACTAAAGAGAACTAAAAATGATACTTTTTGCCTTTATTTTGACTGACTTCATATACAATGTAAATTTAATAAAAATGGAGTTTCGCTTTGTCCCAATGTGCAGTGCGAAACTGCCCTGTCTGCAAAAATAGTTCAGATTATCAAATGTCTTTCATACGTATTCCGCCCGATTTAATGTAATTACTGATTGCAATGGCAACGATAGTTTACAGTCTGTTTCCTAAACTTTGTATTCCCTGTATAAGGGCAGCCATGCTGGCCAAACCTGGAATGTAGCTAAGACCTGAGTTTTCTTGTGGTTTTGATACGTGCGGTATGCCACGTTGAGCGTTTTAGAACACATTACGTTTTCTAAAAAAAAGAGAGACGCTGCAAACTGTCACTTATAATCAATCATCTGCTGTTTTCTTGATCATTTAAAAATATTATTGCACTTTGTTCGTGATTTAACTTATTAAATAGTTGACGGTGCTTCTTTTATACTGGGCAAACTGCACCGTCTTTCAAAAAGCCAAGTAAATGTTAAGAGTTTTGGCAATGACACGTACCATCTTGGCGCGACAAGTATGGGTTATGTTCAGAAAGCGTCCGCTCGTCTCATGCAATACCTTTAACGGAACATTAAGGAAAATTTTCTATCTGCGCCATTTTTCAACAGTCAGTAAAGGCTGTTAGTGGACTTGAAGAAAAGCGCATCAGTTTCAAATCTTGCGATTTTTTTGTTGTTCTTAAAGGGATACGTCGTAACATTTACTTGCAGTCTGTGTGAGGTGCAAGCCAATGTACACAACTGCAACCTTTTAGAATGCACTTAACAGAAGAAGGGCTTAATTAGGATTAATCCCCTAAAAGTAGCCTGCGTGGCAGCTTTAAAAGAGAAGCGGATCGCGGGAATTGGGCGCGTGAGAGCGCGAAGGACGGACGAGGATGGGGAAAAGAGGGGAAAAGGTTCTCGTTTTCAACATCCTCGGGCGACATAATTTTTCCTTTCCCTTCCCTTTTTGACGCCTGCTACGCAGGCTACCCCCTACATTCCAACTTCCGCAAGTCAAATGAATAAACCGCACGCTGTGAAGCTTTAAATTAACATATGTATGCGTTAACGTCTTCTTACTGCTACTGAAAACCTTGCATACATTGGAAATCCAGTTTCAATCTTTTCAATCCAACATGTACACGAAATTCGAGGAATCTAGCCGCACATGTAGTGAAAAAGTAAAAACTCAGAAGTAAATCATTTTATTAACCACTTGTCAGACAGTTTTTATTTTCGCTTGTTGACATCTTAAACCAGTGTTTGAATAAATAATAAATTATGGCTTTAAATACTGCCGGTTGCCTTCTAAAAGCGTGAGATTTCTTCACTAAAAACGATAAAATTAATTATTTTACGGCGCCCGGTATCTAAAGAAAAGTTATCTATCAAATAGTAAATATTTTTTTATTATTCCCGGTAATGAGTCTCTTTTTTCCACTAGGACTTATCTACAGCTTTAATTTTTTGACCCAAAGCAGTCTTTATACTGAAGGAATCACGCTCCCAAGAATTAGCAGAGGAGACCTAAAAATAGAAAACTAACTCAAACAGTTGTTTTCCACATTTAAAAGGTCTTATTGATTCTTTATGTTTGGTCATATATTATATGCAAGTTTTTTTGCGTGACCAGAGAGAATAGTTGACTGATGACACTAACACTGCTAAAGCTCTCTTATGCTGTTTTCAGGTCTCCTGAGTGTCTAACATTAATGGAAACTAAGTATGAAGTCCCATCCCAAGTTAACCTGTTAGAGCGAAAAATAAGAGTGAAGAGATGGCCGGCTTACGTTAGTGTGGTGAGCTGAATTCGTCTGTTCGGGCAACTTTTTTAAGGGTGGTTGACCAATACCTCAATACATTTACTTCCTTATAAGACGATACGCCGAGACACTCAAAAGGCTTTTCCTTCTTATTTGCTAAGTGCTTTATACCTAGTATTCAGACCTTTAAGGTTAATTATCGAATGTGAGGTGTAAGCTGCTAGTCGAGACAATAAGTCTGGTCAGATTTAAAAATGCATACAAAATGTACATTCTCCTGCTCATTAAATAACGTATTATCATTCAAGTATAGAAGCTTCCCCTAACAAGGTTCAAAACTGCTTAACCAGTACAAAAAAACAAGAACAACAAAACACGACTAACACTAGTAAAATCATCAGGCACCAGTAAACTGTTTCTAAGAGGAACCTTTGGGACGCGCACTGACTGTTTGTCTAAGGCTGTCCGTCTTATTAACAGTCAAATAAAGGGATCAGAGAAAGGAACGGACCAACTGTAGATGTCCGTTTTACCTAGTACCCTGGACCACATAAAAGTAGAAAAGAGCTTACATGGTAACAAGAAAATCATTTCTGGTAACATGAGGACTCCACCTGGTGATCAAAGCTTCCTTTCGTCTTCTTGATCGAGCGGAAGAAAAGGAGGCTCTGCCTTAAACGCGTCAAACCTTTGAGGTCGCCGCAGCCCTTCGTATTTTACTGCCTTACAAGACATCAATAATCTCAAAACTTAAGGGTAATACAAAACGACGGTTAATCTCGAGACTCTGAAAATTTAAAAAAATCCATCGAGCGGTTTCAAAATTATTCGCTTACTGTTTAAGCAGACCAAAATGTTTACCAAACAGCTAAATAGGGCACCTCAGCACATACTTATCAAATCCTTCTTTCTACATCGCTCGGCTAAAGTTATTCCCATGATCTTTGACGCACATTTTTAAAGACAAGTAAAATTTCATTTCAAAAGCGCTTCGTTTTCTACAGATAGCGGCCGAAGGCATGAGCTATAAAAATTTTCATGATGCCGCCGCCAAAATTACGAAGAATGATACAATGTACTTAACATTTCCAAAATCTAGGTTTACATGTAACTTGATTGACACAATAAAGTGATTGGACGTTTTTTCTTTGTCCCTGGGGAAGGTCCTGTTAGGGCAGGAGCCCCGTTAAATAAAAAGGGTTAAAAGGGTAAATTCCGACAACTGGCATAGCCTTTGAACAGCGACAATGGAGCAGAAATGGTGACAAGCGACAGCGAGATAGAACAGCGAAAATTCAACAGTAAAATACCGACAGCGATATGGCTTCCTCCTCAATACGTGAAACAACAGGTTTTAAAATTCAGACTAGGGACCATACGTAACCCTCCTGAAGCCCTGAGAGGGCCTCTTAAAGGGACAGTGTCCCGATTATGCGCACGCGCGAGCATCATCTGCTCTTTCTTAAAAAGACAATTGAACTGTCATATTGACGCGACAAGATTTCCTTCCGGATCGCACCGCCGATGGAGATTTGTTGGTTACATTCTCAAGTAATTTTTAGACTTTCGAAGAAGTCCTTCGCCTTATTTAAAATTTAGTTCGCGGCACGAAGACTTATCCCGATTTTGTCGCTAGCGCGGCCGCCTCGCGACTCGAAAAGCTCGTTCCGCTCGCTTTTAAAACAGCTTTTCTGCTGTGAAACTCGTGTCAGAGGTCAATTTGTGACAAATCCAAGTCCAGTAATATTTGCTGGCGTTCTAGCCTCAAAAGTTCGAAAGATAAAAATGAAAATTCAATCTCAACGCGATGAAGCATCGCAAAGGTTAGTCAAACATAATATTACGATTTCATTGCACTCGTTTCTCAAAACATGTAGTGCCTGTCTACTGGATTTTAACGGCCGTAGGGAAGTTTATTTAAAAGTTTTCCAACGCGTCGTTGCATAACACTGTGCTTCACGAAGCTTATTCCGTAACATCTGTCAGCCACATCCATGTCTCAATGGTTTCTGTCTTACATAGTCTTTATTGTTGCTGTTCCATTTCTGAGTATTCCTTTCAAGATTGTCTGAGCTTTCATGAAAGCAAGCGAGAGAAATAAGCTATCAACTGGCATTAAAGCGCTTCCCTTCTCTTGGTCCTCCAGCTAACGGCAATGAAAGTAACGCCAAAAAATCCCGATTTCGCGCAAATCGAAACTTAATGGGAACAATATATAATTGTTCTGCAATTCTGAGAAATTTTAGTGTAGTATCGAACTCGGCCAAGCGCGAGGCAAACAGATTTGTCAAGGTTCTCTTACACTCCTAGCATCGTTTGATTTCGCGACAGGATAAACAAAAATCAAAATTCTGCGCATGCGCAAAATCGGGATACGTTTCCTTTGAACATGGGGTGCTTTCCATTTACTAAGAAATTCTGAAAATTCCAGTTGGGATGTTAATGGCACACATGTTTTCCGGGCGTTCCACTGGAAAGTTCCGGGGAATAATTGGAATTTTAAAAAAGGTAGCCCTAGCTGTTTTCTCGTTGGAAAATTTCCGGTGAAAAAGCATGTTCCATTTACGAGTTTTCAGAAGGAATCACCGGCAGTTCCAGGCTATTTACACAGGGCGATATCTGTGCTACCATCTTGAATTTTGTTGACGAACGCATAAACGAATGGAACTTGTGTCAAATGGAAAGACCTTCCCATGGAAGTTTCCGAAAGTTTTTGGTAAATGGAAAACGCCCTAGACACTCGTTAATGCGGACAACGGACACTTGATTCTTGCCCAACCAAGAAATTCTCGTAGAAAGCCAACCTCGCTAATGCGTGCACTTCATTCTCATTTCCGTGCAGTATTAAGGCTCTCCATTTTATTTGGGACTCGCCCAAACAGAGAAATCGAGTTCGCTTTTTTTGATTCAAAGTTGCAATAGGCACGCAATACATGCGAGAGTAACAAGCCAAGAGACGCGAATGACTGCCGCGCGGTGTGTCACAACACAGCATTTATCTTCAACTTTCAAAATCAAAATACCCCTTTAAATGAGCTTTTGACCTTATCCATGTTCTCTCTACACAAATATTTTCAAAAATAAGCGAAAAACAATCCTAAACAGAGAGCCTGACACATTTCACAACCACCACTTTATTTCAACGTACTGTAACTACATTATTCCTTCATAACCAAATTATCACTTCAACAACTACCTCACTGCAAAACCTAAAATCACTTTTACCTCCCAAAATAATTATTTTTTGTTACTTCATGTTAAATTATACGAGAAACAATTCATGGCAAGAAATGACCCCTTTGAGGCCGATTTATATGGTCTTAAGCCTGAAAAATTGGTTCTGCTCATGCGCAGTTTAAATGAGCGGGCTAAGAAGCTGAATGAAGAAGGCAAAGCAAAATGGCGGCCGAAAAGGGTACTTGTCCCGTGGAAGGTTTTTACCGCGGAATAGGGAGCCACATTCGTCTCAAAGTCTATGATTTGTCATCACACTAGGGATCCCACACTCCTGTCCGGCTTTTTGTATAAGAATCCTTAAAACGAAGTTTGTTTTGTCTAAGCTTTCCTCTGGATCCAGTTCTTCATCACGGTCATCAGCGTCTTATTGTGCAGACTTGCAATTGTACAATTAGTACAAAAGTTCAGTGCCAAAAAAACACATAGAACATTTATCAGTTGCTGAACATGAAAGCGGGCGCAACTTAATAAATTTGCGACAAATTTTGTAATTTATAGATTCAAAGATTACTTGTTTATTTGGGCCTGAAATGATGTGGTTGCGTTTCCTACAAACGCCGTTTTCCTTCTTTTCTTGGTCGTTTTGCACGGCCTCTAGACAACACAACACAAATGTAATGTAAATTACAAGAAGGGCCGGGGCGCTCCACAAAATCGCCATCATCTGCGAAAAGGAGTACTTTTCAAACGCCGATTTACATATATTTTTATTGGATCCCAAGGCTTTTCATATCAACCCGTGCATATTTCAAATACGCATGTTTTAAACGACTAGGCCGCTTGAAGTGATGACCCTGTTTTGGCTGAGCGGTCAATGACCGTCACGGCTTCTTTCAAGTTCGACGACCTCGAAGCCCGAGTACAAGGTTTCTCTTTCATTTTCCCAACGCATTTTCGACTTCCAGATAGAGTAATAACTAAATATCGTAAATATAACCGTACATTTACAGAAAGTAATCGTTAACTTTGTCTAGTTTTGCTTTTCGTTAAAAATTAACAATTATCGATTTGAATTTGGGTCACTATTTCGGGGCCTGGGAACGAAAAAAAGGCAAATGTCACGTAATTTTTTGGCATGCACTGATTAACAAACTACAGCCATTATCTTACTAATTCAAGTTTAATTTAACTCCACGCCTTCCACTTCACGTATTTCAACCAACCCCTAAAATATACAACGCTACTATACAACTCACACATCCCTTCAAATACACATAAAAAAAACTTCACACACGCCGTGTATATGGCCCCCAAATATACGCTCCCAAAGCGTCCTGTTCAATATATTTTGAGTGTTTCCATGATGACGTTTTTTTGAAAATTAGGAGATGTTCAATTTTACAATGCTAATAATGTCCTGTTTTATTCTTTTAGTATTTTGTTCGAAAGGGTGTACTATTTAATTAAATAACATGGCTTGCTTAATACCAACACTCCGTTCCTACGACAGACACTTTTTATGCCCCCCTCACCCCCCCCCCCCCCCCCCCGAGGGTCCGTATTAACGAGTTTGTCTATAACAATAAGGTTGAGGGAAGGTTGCTGCATTGGATCTTCGCTTCAATTCGCGTCTAGGTTACCACTAGTCATTCAGAAGTTCCCTTCGAAAGATAGTCATATCTAATTAATACCAAGGATTTCGTCATAGCGGTTCGTTATTGAAAAAATATCGAGTTAACATCCACTCCATGCCTATGCTCTGATCATGACCAGCTGAAATCTGTTGCTCATGGAAATATGCAAAATTTTTTGGACTGAAACAAAAGAATCCTTATACGGTATGGGTATTCACAGACGAAAGGAAGAATTTCTGAAACAAAATGTGTTATGTACCTTTCCCGGTTATATAACGGAATGTCAATGATCATTCCCGTTACTATAACCGTTGAAAATAAACCTCGGATCAGTTTGTTGTATCTATAACTTCCGCTATTTCCAGCAAAAAGGGAAACTACTTTTGAAGTCACTACTTTCGGAAGGTCGTTATTTTCGAGGGGTCGTTACTTTTAGCATTCGCTAAAACACATCCGAAAGATTTTCGCTGCTTTCCGTACATGGGCCTTAATTACTAAGTTAAAGTGATAATATCGCGCCAATTGTGAAAACATGCACAATTACTGGGGGTACTTAACTGTACGAGAAGTTGATTCTATGTACAAACTTGACATTAATAAAATTCTAAACAAATCCCGTGTCAGAGACAGAATCTCAGATCTCGAACCTCGAGGATACAGTAAAAACCCATCTATAAGAACATAGATTTTTCCAACTAAGCCTAAATAGGTTCTTATAGAAATGGTGTTTAGTGGGAGTTTAGGCTACGTGGGTTCTTGAGTAGGTTCTTAACTTGATAGGGGCACGAGCAATCAGCACAGATAACTACTGTAGTACAGGGCATATGTCATATGGAATATATTGCTGTATTAAATAATTATCTAGAATACTATTTCTATGAGAACTATACAGTAAATTTATCTTTCCAAAGTAGTAGCACGCATTTCTTTCATGCTGCAGTGTCCATGAAATGCTGTGTAACACTTTTAATCTTACTGGCTGAAACCTAAACTAAAATTTTTTTCTGTATAATTTTTGCTCCGTGCTCTTGTTTTTGTAAAATAAGAACCTTTTGGGCTAAATAAGAAAATTTTGGGCTGAATAGGTTCTTATCCATGATCGGGGGTTTAAAATGAAAATTTTAGTCTAACAGGTTCTTAAACTTTAGTTTCTTATACGTGGGTTTTTATTGTACTGGAAGGCCCCCTTTGTCAAGATTCTTGTTTTACTTGTCGCTTCTCGTTCAGATTTTCTTACCTTCAGTTTAATTTTAAAATTAGATCTGAATCACAGTGGGTTAGAAAATTTCGTGCATCAGACAGCGAGAACCGCACAAAAAAAAAAGGTTTCATGTTGTTCTATTATTTTACCTATATAACTTTGAGGTAAAAACGTGTCAAAATAAACACCGAAAATGTATTTTCGCGGACAGGATGAAAGTCAAATCCACCTTTTGATAAATACGCACACGGAAATTATGTTTACGAGGTTTACGTAAGAGTCCTAGATTAAATTGTAAATTAAAGTAATTTTGTGAAATCGAAACTTCTGTATTTTTGTTAAAGTCTAAACAACCCTTCAGATAAAATTTATTTCTTACGTTTCAGCAGTCCAATAATATGAAGAGAATGTGGAAAGACAACCGCAGTGGAAGAAATATCAATAGATACGTTCAAAATGCAAACACTGTGATAAAGATGTGGTCTTTGTAATGTTGAATTTAATAGCCGACTACCGTACAAACGTTTCAAGAGGTTGCTTTTTGTACGGAAAAACCAAATTTTCCATCAAAAAAGATTATTAATCATCCCTAAAAAGTCATTAGAGGGTTATTTCTACCCTCTTATAGCTTTTATTTTACCTTTTCAAAGTTGTCGACGTCATTAATTGAAAGTCTAAATTACTGTACTGAGATTAACATGATAAATGAACTCTCTTGGAAGTTTCATTAATTGTATTGCTCTCTTAAAAAGTGACAAATTGACATTACGGGTAAGCTTGGGAGACGAGGCAGGTGAAATAAGGAACACTAAGCAAATATTGGGGATTGAGACAAAGAGGATGAAAGGAAAGAGTTTAGGTTTCAATGAATGTGCGAGTTCTTGACCACTCCTCCAAAAGCAGATGGCCAAATAAGACAAAAAACATCAAACGCTCACTTCAAGCTCAGTTCGTGATAGTCTCTTGAAACGCGTTAAGTTGAGGTAAGCTTCAAAGCGGAAGACAAAACTGCTCGGTACCTTGTGAAGGAAAAAATCTGAATTTTTGGTTAATGTAAGAGCTTCGAAATGCCCTTCTCTTCTAGCGAATCTGTTTACAGCAAAACGCCTCAAATATAGGAGATTTGTTACAGGAAGGCGACTTTCAAAAGGCAATCAAAATCACTGCTTTCGTTTTTTTCCTGCTGTTGTCTATGCTGGGCAACGTTTTGTTAATCGCGATTGTGTGCAAAAACGCTAATCAAAGAATGAGGACTCCAAGTAATTACTTCATCTTTAACATGGCCTGTGCTGATGTTTTGTTTACTGTATATGCCGTTCCCGTCAGCATTGTCGACACTGCATATAGCCACCAGTGGATTATCACAGGAGTTGCAGGCGAGCTTCTTTGCCGTTTATCTCAGTTTATTGGTCAAATGTCAGTCTTAGTCTTCACTGGAAGTTTGCTTGTGACTGCTTTGGATCGTTTCTTCCTAGTGTTTTATCCACTCAAGAGAATAATAACACTTCGTATCGTCCGGTTTCTGATTGGCGTCATTTGGATTTTTGCGATCGGGTTCAGGGTGCCGTTATTCAAAATGACCACTTTAGCCGAATTCAAGCCGGACTTCCATGTTTGTACCTTCTATTTTGGAATCATTGGTTACGTTATCATTTATTTATTATTCTGCTACCCTGTGTTAGTATTACTGCCTATCATTGCTATCATCCTCATCTACGCCGCGATTGGATTTAAACTGAAACACACCATAGCACCCGGCAACCAACTCCCGTCAAATCAACATCGACGGTAACAGATGAACCGCAAGATATTAGCAATGCTTGTCACTGTTGTTGCTGTGCTAATCGTTTGTCGTTTTCCGTTGATTTTTGGAACGATGGCTTGTTTCTCTGGCTTAAAAACTGCCTGCTCTTGGAACTTTCTGTTCCTTGGCTGGTTTCTGGTATGCTTTAACAGTGGAATTAATCCTTGGATATATTTCATCTTTAATGAGCAATTCTTTCAGGGTGCGAAATTATTGCTGCAGAAGCTACTTCCGCGTTCACAAATGAAGTGGTAATGTTGGAATCGACTGGACGTCAAATCAAAACGCAGACACCACAAACACACTAGAGTAGCCACGCGTGAAGTTCTCGGTACAGTCCAGCGAACAAATAACTCAATAAAAAAGTTTTGCCCTGACAGCAACATGCACATTTTCTAGTTTCTTCTCTTTGCGTCACTTAGACAGGGTTGAATAACGTACTACGCATGTCCGTGACATCACTTGATTTACCAAGCATAGCCCGTGCAGCGAAGCACTCGTGCGAAGTGAAATATATGCATCTGAGCGGACTATCTTCGACCATCTGTTAAACTCATGTTTGTGAATGCCAACGAAGGAGGAGTTTTACGAATACGTTAGAAAGGCAACTCATGGAAAGAAATGTTACGTGATCTTTTTTCTGGGATGGATAGATTTTCTTACCCCATGATGCTTCGCTGCACGCGCTTCGCGCACGTGAGCTCCGCAAAAAATGATTTAATATAATCGGTAGCAGCACAGTAGCAAGCACTATAGTGGAACCTCGGTTTACGATCACTCTATTTATACGACCACCTTGTTTACACGAAAATATTCTTTCGACCCAAACGTAAAAATCACTGAGTTATTTCATAACAGTGGAACCCCGTTAATGCGACCACCTCGTTAGTGCGACCAGGATTTTATGGCCCAACGGTGGTCGCATTAGCAGGGTTCCACTGTTACTAATTTATTACTGATGAAGAACTGACATACTTCTGGAAAATAAGTGAAAAAACAGTTTTTGACCCTAAGTTTCTCTTCGGTGTTATTATGTGCGGAACAAAACCTTACTCCATATACGGAACATAGGACTAGTACGGTAATTGACGATTTTGTTTTTAGCGCAAAACCATCTTCACAGGTTTCATCTATAACCTCTACAATTACCTTTAAAAAGCTGTATCATCCAGGTATGGAACAGCCCGAGGCGTAAAAA
This sequence comes from Porites lutea, assembly GCF_958299795.1. Classification (NCBI taxonomy): domain Eukaryota; kingdom Metazoa; phylum Cnidaria; class Anthozoa; order Scleractinia; family Poritidae; genus Porites; species Porites lutea. The sequence continues at coordinate 53,097,123 of NC_133201.1, read as the reverse complement.
AAGTGATTGCTTTTACTGTTTTGCAGTCCTTGTAACCTTACAACATTTTTTTTCAAACACATTTAGAGCTCCTTCAAAGCAACATTCCCTTGGTACCGATCGACAGATGGATCTTGCACGGCTTTCAGGTGTTAATCAGTGATGACACATGGCTACTCAACGACCATTTGTGTTTTTAAATTCGTCAGAAGTGTCTGAGATGTTTTTCTCTTTGATTTAAAAGTCTGTTTGGTTAATTTGAAGCTGCCCTTAAAACTTTTGATCCGTTCCGATGTCTTAACGGGACTTTTTGGTCGTCTCAAACTTTTTCGGATGGTTAGGCTGATGGGTTCGGAAGACTAATTTCGAAATAAAATATGAACTGTCAAAAATCTCTGAAAAACGTAGGAAAGTTAGTGAAAAAGGCTCCACATAATTATCTTAGGCGAGTTTAACAATTATTCCGAAATTTTTAGCCTTTCTGGAGCTTTAGAGATTTCGAGGTACTATCAATTTGCTCTTTGTAACAGTTATTTTGCAGCATCAAGTCATTAGGTGTCCCTGTAATGAGATGCAGTCTAACTTCGCGCCATTGCGCATTTCTTGAAGCCACATGAGCCGCTAATGACATACAGCAGGCAGTTGACCAAAAACGGTCATACCAATCGACCTAGGAGCTTAACACGTACAAATCGCAAGGCTTCTTTGAAAAATCGTATTCTTTCGCCAATGGTACAATTAGTGTGGGTGTTTTGACGAATCTTATCTGTCTGTGCATATTAAGGAGACGTGTTTGATTTACCGGACCCACTGACGCACAGTCACTGGGAAGATTTTTTTGGCATGGTGAATAGGCCATTTCCGAGTTCCACAAACTCTCATTTTAACAACGGGGCTAAGTGCGAAATTTTTATTTGCGTGAGAATAAAAAGTCATTTTCATATCAATAGCTTCGCACTTAACCTCGCTTTGAAACAGAGGCTTGGGACAACTCGGAAATGGCCTATTATTTATCAAAATTCCTCACACGATTAGCAGAAGAAACAAAGAGCGCAAAGGAGTTACTTGTGAACTTGATTGCCGTCAAATTTTCCAGTTGAGCGTGCGAATCGCCTTATTATTATTATTTTTTTTTTTTTTTTACCGAGAATCCAACTGTATGAACTTGACCGGTCAAACAGTCATGTGATCAGATGTGATCTTGTTACAAACCTGGTAAAATTATCTACGGCTCCAGAAAACTGCAACATGTAATATAACGTCTTAAAAAAAAACTTTTTTCTCGGCTCACTATCTAGGAATTTTGCCATTCGAGGAGACGGCTGAAATTCAGGATACACATTGAGAGGTCATGAAGCTGACATGTTTCAATTATCAATTATTTTTTGTGCTTTTGGTTTTGACAGGAATTTGTCTCTGATGAGATGCTGTTTAACCTTTTCCCAGGGTGGAAGTCCTGGACGTTTATATGGTGAACTTGTTTTGGAAAGAATCTGCTCCACTCTTCCAGAGTCGCCGAAAGTACCTGACTCGGTATATGTCGGCGAAAGGGGTAGAGGATAGGGAGGAAGGGAAAAAAGGAGGGGGATTGGAGAGAGAGGAAGGAGACGGTCTTCCCTTCCTTTTTCCCTTTCGCTCTTTTCTCCCTCCCCTCTTCCCCTCCCCCTTTTGCCCCTACCACGCAGGCGATGTATGTTGAATGTTTGAAATAAATGAATTGCATTTGATGCTATCTTTCCTTGCAGTGTTTTTTACTAAATTTTGTTTCGGCTGATTGCCGCATTACAAATGGTTGACATCAAAAAAATGTTCAACTTCTATTTCTAGGAAAAAAAATATGGCCTTGTACACAGGTTTTTCTTCTCGTGTCAGGTATTTCGCAAACCAGGACTCTCTCTATTCGTTACTTTCTAGGAAAAATGCCGATTTACTACACATGTAGAGAATAAGCTAATTAAGGCTAACGAATGTCTTTTTATACTAAGATCGTAAAGGAAGGAGGGTTATACTCAGGCAGAATAAGACCATTAGACCACGTGTTTCAAAGTCGTTATTCCTGGTTTGACCTGTGGTCTATCGGTCTACGGTGCTTTTAATGCAGGTCTATATTAAACTAGAATTCTTTAATTAGGATTTGCCAAAAATGAATTTCTTCTTTGCTTGGAAAACTAATCCCATGCTCATGGCTTTCTTAAAAATTCTTCGAGTTACATCAGTTTTAGCCTGCGTAGCAAGTGTTTCCAGTCGAGTTATAGCGCGAAAGTTAGAGCGGGAGCAAAAAAAAATGGAAGGGGGAGAGGGAGGGGAGAAGAGGAAACGCTTGACCGCAAACCCCACGATTCTGGAAAACGCCCCTTGATATTTCAAGGTTCGGTTCATTTGTAAATTGACAGCTCGTCAAGATAGATAACGAATAGATTATTAGATTTGAAAAAATTACTTTGTTCCATAAAACACGCTCCACGCGATTGCAAAACTGTAATAAAAAGAAGCTTTACTATAAAAGAAGGTTGAAACTCTAAGCGATTGCTGCGGAATTTCTTGTTCTTTATAGTTGAGTTAAAATTTTAACGTTATGTGGCTTTATCTCATCTTAAACCTTGTCAAAACGTCGCAAAGAAATGATTTGTCCGGAACAATTCACTCCGGGGGCTATGAGTTTTGCACAGCTGCTGCTCTCCATAGCACCATAGGCCAGCCAGTGTCGAAAAGTTCACTACAATCCATGCCGCTCAATTTCCAATCACTTGTCCATGGCGGCTCTAGCTAGTGTCTAGTACTCGATGTTCTGATTTACGTTGATCTTATCTCCAATTACAACAAACAGTCCACTTTTTTTAGTCAGATACGCAACCCGTCATTCCCAATAAATTGGCCTTCACTAGTCTCCACTGCTCGATCTCCAATTATACTTTTGATCGAAGGGACTCAGATCTGATAAACCTTCGCACAAACATGATTCAAATAAATATCGGACCAAAGCATTTGTAATCTGCTACCACAAATCAGATCAGACGAGGTCTGCGACGCACATAAGCAAAACATACCTGGTTTGATTGATGTATTGATTGCTATTTAATCAACACTACCAGCGCCGCACCAATCAAAAGCTGCGTTCGTGGGCGAACGCAGTTTTTCAAAATCGTGGGGTTTGCGGGCAAGCGTTTCCTTCGCTCCCTTCCCCCTCCCCCCTCATTCCTTTTTTTTTTTTCTCTTGTCCCAACTTTCTCGACGAACTCGCGCAGAAACGCTTGCTATACAGGCTACATCAGTTTCAGCCGTAGCACCACAGTAGAGGGATATCATCATATTCACCTAGCGCTCGTACGAGTGATTACCAAATATCAATTTAACCCTCGCACGTACACGCAAAGTCATACCTCCGCCGTGGTACAAGCGGGGTGGGTGGATGGAACCCTTCCCTTGAGTTTTAGATATGTTGCAGTATTTCGAAACGATTTTACCTGGAAATCTTTTGTTCTTCTTAACAAAATGAGGTATATTTTATGGGTAGTGGCGCTGCTGGAGGTCTGTGACGCCACCAACAATGGTCGCCATCTTGGCCGCTATCTTGGATTTTACCAAGGATTAGAAATCAGGTTAAAACCGCGAGAAATGGTAATTTTTTGTGCTTTACATGAAAAATAACAAATAAATAAGCACTTTGCATGATTTTAGCCACAAGATTTACTTATATTGTTGAAAAAAGTTGAAAAAACATGTACTTTTACTCAAAATGGCTCCACCATCTGCTATTTATGACGTCATATCTCGTAACCATAGCAACTGACCATCACTGAACTTGTCTCAAAATGTGTGCGAGGGATGAACAAACAGCTACCGAAAAAAGTGAGGTGCTGATATTTTATCCTCTAGGAAAAATCTCAGAAAAACCTTATACCTTATACCTTGTACAACTGTACGTCCGAGGGTTAATAGTCTTTCGTAATCAAGAAAACCAGGTAAAACATAAAAAGAAAAATGCAAAATAATGTAAGCTTAATATGCCAAATTTGACGAGACAGCTCGATAAAAAACGCAACAGGTGTATATTTTGAAAATCAGACGAGGAGAAATGTTTGAAAAGAAATAAATAAGAACATTTGGTCCTGAAAGTGCCCATCACCTAATTTTTTTTATTTTCTTATCTGAGTCTATACCTTATTAAAATAACTTCTGCGAAAAAAATTTGCGGTTTGAACAAAACGCGATTTTTTTGCCAAGTTTTGAAGTCTACATGTTTGGGGTACACCCGCGACGCTGATCACGCAAACTGACAGGCTCACATATGACGTCATGTGACGTAAATTAAGGAACTCCCATTACCTTGCCTTCACTAGTCTGCTACACAGCCGTTTTTAGTGTCGTCACGCAACGCTCCTCTCCACAAACGGCTGCTGAAAACCGAACCACATTCCTTTCCCTTTGTGTTTGCGGTCTAACGAACAAACCAATCACGTATGACTGTGACGTCAGTTTTCGTGGGTAAAGCCAGGCGATTCCGGGCTCGAGGATATGAACGTGCTTTCCAGCAAGTCATGGACGGCGGAACCCCTAAGAAAATTGTCGACAGTGATTCAAAATGTTTGCTCTTCGCCGTCAGAAAATGCCGAGAAAATTTATATTTTTGGTAAAAGTTCGATCGACTTGCAAGGGATTATTAAATCGTCCCTTAATGTGGACGTGAGTTGTTTCGCGAACAGCGGTAAGATATTTGTTTGCAAGAGTTGCTACAAACGTTTGACGAAGTTTCAGCTATCTTTCGAAAACCTGAACGAAATTCGCCAAGAAATTGAAGAAGCCTACAAAAAAGGGATGTGCCGAGAACAAAGCGCCTTCAAAGGGCTTCAGAAGAATTACACGGCATTATTCCTGAAGGAAACCATCAGGACCAGGTCCGCGATATGTCGCGGACACAGGAAAGTTTAAGTCGACAGAAAGTATCCAAATCGCCTCAGTTTGACACAGGCGAAGCTACCACATGCACTTCTTCTGCTAATTCGAGTTATCAGGATTTTTCTTTATGGAAACGGCCTGTGCCTGCTTACCTTCCTGGTTTTTTATCCCCAATTCAAAGTCAGCCGAGTCTTCTGTTGAGTGCTTTCCCAAATCAAAATATGGCAAGTCCTCGAAGTGCACATGCATTTCTTCCCTGAGTGACTTTAACTCCAAGATCATCCGGCGTCCAAGAACAGAGTCAAGTGCAACTAAAAATTCAGTATCCCAGTAAAAATGTAAACAAATCTCTAACTGGTTCATATCAGTCCATTGGAAAAGCCTTAGCACATGGCGTTCCGTCACAAATTGCGGGAGCTGTTATGAACTGCCATTCAGTGCGAAAGCATATTGTGGAAAAGGTGTTGAAGATCGTCAACAAAGAAGTTGCCGAATTATGTCCAACAAGAAAGCCATCAATTTTAAGGAAAATTAACAAGGAAGATTTGGAGAAGTTTGACCTACAGTTAGTTTGTGATGAGTGGCGTGAACGAGCTCCCGTTTTCATTCATTCCTTCTCACTTCGGCTATCAATAAAACACGAACGAGAGAGCTTGATAAATAAGCGATTTTCCGAACCCAGTCGGCAAGTTTACAAAGACATCCTTCTTATCGACCACAATTGCTTGAATTGCCCGCTTCTGATGAGCATTTAGTTCCAAAATCTTAAATAAGGAAAACGCTCGAATGAATGGTTCCTCTAGCGCGGCCATTTTGCTTTGCTTTGTCCGCATTTAGGGTAGCAAGGCTGTGACTGGATGAAACTTCTGGCGCGAACACTTTCCAGAAAATGGGAACTGAATTCTAATTGGCTAACCACGGGAAAGGAATGTGGTTCGCTTTTCAGCAGCCGTTTGTGGGGAGGAGCGTTGCGTGACGACACTAAAAACGTCTGTGTAGCAGACTATGCCTTCGCCAGCTGTACACAAAAAAAGGTCAATTACAAGTAAGGATTGAATCAAAACGTATTCGCAAGAAGAAAGTTTTTCTGAAACAGAAAAACCTACCAGAACTCTTAATGTTTTCCTGTCGATAAAGTCACGTGTTCCTTAAAGTACGTCATATGACGTCATATTCCGAGAGAAGACTAAGACGAATGGTGTGCCAAAATGGCGGAAAATTTGAACGTTTTTAAAAAATTCTAAAATAATCGTCTTTGGTTCAAATCGCAAAATTTTTAGCAGAAGCTATTTGAATAAGGTGTAGTTTCAGATATGAAAATATAAAATTTTAGGTTATGGGCACTTTAACGATCAGTTTAATTAGGTAGTACAACCTTTGTACTGTAACTTACAGGCCTCCATATTAAATTCACAAATTAAAATTATTTCTTTTTTATTGCCTTGCTAACCCATTCGCCCCTGAACCGCCCGTAACCGCCCGTGTGGATCCAGGTCCTTTCTACCCTTTGTGACGTCATCAGTTTGAACGGTCAAGGACAACTTTCTTCGCTAACTTGTGGAGAGTGAAGAGATCTTTCAAACCATACCAGAATGAGCACAATTCAGTCAAGGACACCGGAGAAAGAAGCAAAAAACCACGAGACATTGACCTGAAAATCTCCATGAAAATCTTATTCCATATACCCACCTACCTTTCCTTTCAACTAATCCTAAGATCCTAAAAGCTTTCCTAAAAACTCTTCCGACCAAATTGAAGCCTACTAAATGCCCAGCAAGAGAAAAAAAAAATGAGGCAAGAAAAGCGAAAAAAGAAGGGAGGAGAGAAAGCGAAAAGTAAAAGTCAAGACTGCTGTGTCGAAATTTTGCTTTCTGCGCATGCCCGAACTTCGCAAGCTGATATTGTGCATCTGGATCAGAAGGCCGCGAAGTGTACGACCTGTAAACCGGTTTGTGGTAAGTTTTAGGCCTTTATAGCACGACAGTGACCAGAAAACCACTCGACTAGCTTCAAAACGCGTTTTTCAGCAAAATCTCCAGGAGCGAATGGGTTAAGCAAAGTACCAAGCTTTTTGAAAAAAAATCCACTTTTCAGCATAAAACAACCAAATCTGTCTATTTCATGTAAAATCAGGTGAAAAAGTTGGTAAAAGGCCATTTTTAGGTTTTTTGATTAATAAAAAAATTATTATTCTGGCTTAATCAGTTTAATATTTATTGACTGTCAAGTTTGAAGCTGAATTCAATGCCACAGTTTTTAGGTTGTTTCGTAAAATGTTTCCACTTCGTCTGGTGTAAAATGATAATTACTTCCTCCCGCCAGAAATGTCTGGGTGAAGGTGTCTCCATAGTTGTACCCGCTTGGTGGGCTGTAAGTATAACCAAGGTTAGCATAGGAATTGCTACTGGATGACGCGTAGTCGTAAATGGCAATGTCATGGCCGTTTCCGAAAGTAGGTCCATAAGACGAGTCGTCGTATATGGAATAACTGTTCTGGTAACTATACCGCCCTGTCTGAGGCAGCTTCACAGGCGCCCATCCTGGCTTGTTAACCAGCGAGAAAAGAAATGCCTGGGAATCATATCGCCACCCGTAGCAAACTGTTGGGAAAATAAGAAATGAAAAGGATGATCCAATACACAGACTTCGTTAAAAACTCAAATTTATAATGATTATGATTTATAATTTTTAAGTAGCAAAGAAAAAGTGAAACTATACTACTACTAAGTTTATTAGTCAAATCGAGGAGGGTCGCACTAGTATTTACTAGTAGAAGTTAATTGTCGTTGTTTTGACACATTGAGAACTAAAGTAGGCCAGATACCAGAGAACATTATCTCTTCGTAGCCCGATCATTTGGCGTAGGATCGTTTTCCTCCTTTCCCAGTTTCAGGAGGATGGGAGAAATAAGGAAAAAAAAGTGCTTGGCTGCAAGGACTGCATTTAGCTCGGAGAATAACAAACCTGTAACGGTACTTGCCTGGGTAGACTTTATTTGGCTCGCCTGTGGAGATTTCCCGTAAAAACGTTGAAATATCGAAGGATTACAAGCTTATGAGTTGCTCGCTCGAAGAGAGTTTTCGCAAAAACGTTAAAATGGCGAAAAGTAGTGGTAGCCTCGTCCGTCCACAATGAAAGCGTGAAGGTCAGAAAATTTCTACGATTGTTTCAAATTGATCGTGTTTCAAATTGGTCACGTTTCGCTGACAAGTGCTGACACTCACCACCGTGATTCCTATTGTTTAGCTTGAGTTTTCCAAAATCTGCCTGCCCCACCCAAGCAATACGGCGTCTTTGACGTTTTTTGCGGTTTTCAAAGTTTTTTTCAACTTGAAAACTTGGGGGTCGAACTTGGCAATGTGCCCCGATGACAGATTTTTACCGCAAGGTAAACAAATTCTTCCAGAAATTTGCCAAGTGCGACCCATGCCGCATTTTAAAAGCTAAACGCAAAAAATATTGAAAAGAGCGATAAATTGCAGAATAAAATTCAATTTTCGGCACCCCGATACAAAGGCTTGAATTTTTCAGTTGCTGTTTACTGCAGCCGAGTGGAAGCTCGATATAACGACCCTCTGTATGACGAATTCCTTGATGTAACTAACCACTTTCTTTACCCAAGTTATAGTAAAATGTATGGAAAAGAATCTCGATAAAACGAAACCTCGTTATATAGCGATCAAATCTGTTGGTCTCTTGATCCTTCGTTATGCCGAGGTTCCACTGCTGGTTAGTTGTATCTCAGTCTTTGTGTTTCTTTTTTGAATACACCGATTCATATTGAAGCTTTTCACTAATAAGCCATTATCATTATCATCATCATCATCATCATCATAAAGAGTTACAGCTCAATTCTTAAAGGGCCCTTTAAAAAAGATTACGATATAGAACCAAAATGAAAAATAAGGATAAAATTGCTTACAATATACAACTACAATAAAAACTCGAAAAAGATACGATACGATTCTAAAAGAAAAAGATTCAAAATGTATTTAAAAGATATAACATGAATTTGCATCAATCTCCTTTAAGTAATTGACTACAGCATTTAAGGCATAAAATAGTCGAAAAAAAAAAAACATTTAAAATCTGGACTGTCTGTGCGCTAAAATAACTGAGCGTCTTACAATAGGTGAGGTGAAAACAGGAAACGTAAGATTCCATGCAATTATTCAGGTTGACATCAGTATACGTAGCTTTGATCAAAATGCTCTCTCAGTTTATTTTTTGTGTAAACTACAACAGAAAAAGACTTGATTACTAAGTAGTAATTTTTCCCCATCTAACTTGCACTTTTACAAACAGTTTTCATTTTAGTTGTAAGAGCCGGAGAGGGAAGCCTTAGGAACTTAAGATCAATTCGCACTCGCGTTCTAGTCATTTTTATTGAGTTTTTAAACTACAACAGCACTTGAGCGGAATACTTTGCCTGAAAAACACTGTAGAGAGGAACAGCTCTGAAAAGAAAATACGTCAGCACAGAATTTAATTGTCAGCGAATTCGCAGCACGAATACGAGGTAAAACGTCCTAATTTTACTTGTATGGGGGTACGAGAACACGAGACAACCATTTTCTTTATTTAATATAGAGACTTTCGAATTTAAAGCCAGAATAATTCAACCCATTTGGCGAATTTACTGAAACGGAACCAGGGCGATAAAGTTGTGTGAATGCACTTTTTTAAGTCCTCTTCGTGGTAATAACATTATCTACTTCAAATGCTTCCTTAGACAATTTTACATGCTAATATGCCCAGTTTTAGAAAAAACAAACTACTTACGCCATGAGAGGCTGGTGTAGCCTCCAAATATGTATTTCCCGCCGACTCTTATGATTGTTACAGTTGGTCCTTTGTTGTCACAACGGCTATGAAAAGTACTGGCAGCCCAGCCATCCACAGATGCTCGCCAACAACGCTTCCATCGTGAAGATTTGCTCTGAGCAACTGGTTTGAGCCAGGTGCTTAAATATTGCAAGTAGTTAGCATCATTCCCCACAATAGTAGAGTGTTCCAAACCCCCTGCAAAAGTTAGAGACAGAGTTATCAGTATTTTATTTACTTAATTAGGTTCATCAATTCTCGGCAGGGTCACCGCAACAGCGCGTGGCGCCAATTACCGCGGGCCAATATCAGTCCCGCCCATCATAACAGATAGACCAAGACACCGGGAACTGTTTCCCGTACTCTTTACGAACGGAGCTTGGGTTCTTTAACGTCCCACAAAATTTATATGTGCAACGGTTGTGAGACGGGGCCTAGTCGGTTTATCGTCCTTATATGAGAAAACTAAAAAGTTTAACCGTGTGCAGATGTCTTTTGAAAGGCAACAACTTCTCCTCAGTTATTTAAAGGCTCTGAGTTGGTAACCTCCTGGTTGGCAGGCCGGCGCTTATCCAATTGAGCTAATCGGGCGGCGGTTAATAGTGAAAGTGAACGAACCGACCCGGGAATTTAAAAACTCTTTTTCAGTGCGAATCGGATTCTGACCTTGCAAGACAATATTATCAACTCTCGAATGACTTCCCTCACAACAACAGTCTAATACTAGGGGAAATAATAAGGCCGAATATGCAAAATATTAACCAGGCCACAGAATTAAACAGCAAAGTTTAGTCTCGTAAGAAGGAGGAGGATACTATGCCGCCTGTGCAGCTACTCTCGTTTAGAATGGGACTTTGGGAAATCATAAAAAGACACTCCATGAAAACTTAGACGTTGAATGTAAGCAGTAGAAGCTACGGAATGATGGCCATTGAAAACATTAGAACGGCTCGGCAATAAAAGAGCGTGATACTAGCACTAGCATTAGCACTGTTATTATAAATCAACCCAGTTGCTGTTCATCGTTAACATGCAGTGCTGCAATTTTATATCTGGTCATACTTGCGTAATTCAGCACGCACTCAAAGCCGTCGCCAGTGTAGCCTTGATCACAAGTGCAAGTAAATGAACCACGATAATTTGTGCAGCTGGCGACCTGATGGCAGTAATACTTGTCGCTACTGCATTCATTCAGATCTGTTCAAAATGAAAAAGAAAAACTATATTAATCACGATTAACACACCAAAATGCGTTTTGTTAAGTAGACTTTCTTCTATCTTGTGCATTCCTAAACTTATACATGACATCTTACCTTTCTTACAAGTAAACTGATGACAGTCACTGCATTTCACGTCATTCCATTCATATTTATATTCAACACCAAGTGTACGCACACAGTCTTCATCCCGAAAATTGTTCGGTTGGTTTTTAGCCCAAGCTGTAAAATTCCCGGTACCACGATCTGCCCAAGTAAAGGAGCCCTCTGTGAAAACATCATTCAGTCCCAGCCAGGATTTTGCTCCATTGTGTAGATGCTGTAAAAACACATTTTCTTCGTTATTTTGGACATCAACAAGAACCGAGTTTTCTTGTCGGCATTTATCCAGTGCTGTGGTCCAATTTTGACAAGTCTTACTTGTGAAATAGCAAAAGCCGTTGAAATAGTTCCAGCCAGGTTCACAGATGTCTGCGAAATACAGATAAGCGTAAGCGTCAAAAATATATACATTCAAATAAACTGCCGAGTTGATAAATCCTTTGCAGCATCTCACTCGCAGTACTGTTAGGAGCGTGATGCGAAAATGTTTTCCAACGCTTAATCGTTTCAAGGTACTAGTAAGATATTATTGGATAGAAGACTAGCGACAGGGATACACCACTCGGATAAAGATAAAATTTATCGAACTATTCAAACGACTGTTTTAAGCATAGTGCTTTTAATTTCTAGCAAGGTCTTTCATCCTCGTTATTTATCCTTTAAGAAAACTTTTAATTAAACGGTGAAATTCTTCGAGGGGTAGGAAAATTATAACTTGAAAGAATTTCAAGAATCTTTTTTATGTCAACAGGTACACTCTCTTGACTCCGCCATGACTTGCAAAGCCATCAACTTGCATTGTGTTATTAGTTTAGGGCATTTCCAAAGTATTTCCAGATGAATCCAGTAACAAATAACGTTTCTTTTTTCATTTGCTAAAAACTACTTCATAAATGAACTCAGTAGTATTACAGACCTGTGAGCACGGCATAACCGACGGACAAGGGGTCATATCTGTTCCCGTATAATTCCTTGACACAGGCTCTGAATCCAGAGGTATTCATGTTCTGAAAAAAATAATAAGCACTCAACGTAGTTTAGTACAGCTAAAATTGTAGTTATAAACAACTGAATTAACAGGAATAGAATACCAGAATATTTTTAAAACAGTCTCCTACGTCTTCTTATGTAACATAGAGATGCGAAGATTCGCCGTAAATTAACACTGTGGTTTGATGAAAGTAATTAAAGAGCGCTAGAAAATCAAAAGAAGCTTTAGAAATAACCAGGGTATAAAAAAATATATGGTGAATTAATGTTCGAAATTTTATCCAAAATATCCTTTTTACCCTAATAAGGGGCACGGCAGTGGTACAAATGAGCTATGAGGCCCAGAAGGACGGAGCTAGAGATCCCTGTTGATGAAGAAAGCAGCCAAATGATTGGAGCAAAGTTTCGCGTCCAAGGAAACAGCTCTAAAGTAAATTTTAAAACCGCACAATCAGATCTGAAGTTCGAGCCCACCGCGCGGCCCCTGCTGATAATTTAAAGATATTATTTTGTACCGACACCATAATCGTATTCGATAATTAACGTCAAAAGGTAGCCAATAAGCAATCTCAACTTCACTCGGCACATTTTTGCGCCACACCTATTATCGACCTATACATCGCCTCAAGCAAGCGTGTGTCTCTGTTCAGTTATATCTTTCGTCGAGTTTTGGTTTGAAATTTGTTTGCCTCGATACATCCCCGCAATCCTCCCCAATTACGGAAAATTTTACCTCGATCCAAGTTGTAATTCCGTTGTGATTTGGTGCTGAATTCCCAGATGCCGTCGTGCTATGATTGGCTGAGACAAGAACTGTTGGAGTCGAGTTATAAGCTTTCGTGAATGAAACGAACTGCCATGGAAGGGAAACGTAAAACGTTTAACACTGTTCCTTAATCACTAAAAGCTTCAGTTCCCGTCAATGTGTTTATTTTTGAAGTCCCAACTGAGCAAGCAATATTTGCGATTAATCATTTTAACAGAACAAACTGCCATTTTGATGTCTTGATATGTCTGATATAACAATATAATAAGATATAAGAACTTTATTTAAGTGTCAAACGTATATGGCTAATTGCGGACACTTATCTAAAATTACATAATAATAATAATAATAATAATCTATGATAATACTAATTATAATGATGTATTCTAATTGGGCACACTAACCTAAAATAGATAGTAATTCATGATAATACATATTAAAATCTTAAAAATCTTAAAATCATAAAATAAGGATCTGCAAAGGTCACAACAGTTACAGTTAGTTTCTTCTAAATTTGATCCGCAGATTGCATTGTTATTCTGTTCTTGATACAGGCCTGCGGATTCAGACCCTAGTTGGGTATATTTATTTAACACCTTTCTAGATCAAGTCTGCGATCAGTTTCAAAATATGGTAATTTGTGGTGACAGTAACTTGCCGCACATCTCCTGGGACTCCGTGGATAGTGCTTCAGGTGATA
>NC_133201.1:53071149-53078649 GCF_958299795.1 Porites lutea | reverse complement strand
CCTGTTATTTGTCAGGATTTGCGAGTAGAAAGTTATCACGATACCAAGACGCGGCAAGTTGACCTTCCTCCTCTAAGGCTTCCCTTACAGCTGTAAAATTAGTTCCTGAGAAGGTATACAACTGGTGGTCGTCCACATACATCGAAAGTTTAGCTGTAGTTATGGAGCAGGGCAGGTCATTCTGAAATAAGGTCCAGAGCAAGGGGTTGAAGGAAGACCTCTGAGGACACCCTCTGCTTATTTGATACAAGTTGCTTTCCGCATTTCCCAGTCTTACTCTATTTTGGCGGTTGCTAAAGAATGATCGCGTGAGGTCTAACGCTGAGGACTCAAAACCGTATGCTTCAAGCTTCGTTAGTGTCGGCGAGTGGCTGAGAGAGTCAAACGCTTTACTCATATCAGTCGATAGAATATATACTAGCTCTTTTCTGTCTATTGCTAGCTTCCAGTCCTCAGTCAGACGAAGTAGAGTGGTCTCACAGCTGTGTCCCTTTCTGTAAGCAGTGCTTCGGCTAGAAAAGATGTCGTCGAGTTTCACAGTCACCTGATTACAGTGCAGTTGCTCAAACACTTTGTCGATGGTTAAGAGGGACGTTATCGGTCTGTAGTTCTTGAGCTTCTCTACTTTTCTAGTCACTTTGATCTCTATTGCGTAAAGTGTATATGACTAAAAGTGTTTTGAAAATATAAACAGTGATGTAAGTAAGCAATATATCTGTGACGGAAAATGCTGTGAACAGCATGCTACTCACTGCTTTTGCAAAAAATTCTTTTCTCACCTGGCAATAAGCATTGTTCATTTTATCCAAAGGTGGGTTCGTATTTGGAAAACTTATGACACCATGTTCAGTGAAAAGAGGCTTGTGCAGTTTGGAGAAGGCAAACCAGTTCTATGAAAAGAGGTAAAAACAAAAGTGATGCCACCCATCTTGTGACAGAATCGTATTACACCAACAAAAAATTTAAATAAACTCAGCATTTTTAGGCCCCTTTGAATCTAAGTATTTTGAACTCTATAAAGTTGTGACATAACAAAGAGCGTAAAGAGTCAAGAAAAGGATGCAAATCCACATTTTTTTAAGACATCAGGCGAATCACGTAAGAGCGTGAAGGGAGACATGGGGACAAGGCAGACAAATTTGTGTGCTACTTAAAATTCACCACCCGTAATGCTATTCAATTCATTTCTTCTTCTTCTTCTTCTTCTTCTTCTTCTTCTTCTTCTTCTTATTATTATTATTATTATTATTATTATTATTATTATTATTATTATTATTATTATTATTGTTATTATTCATTTTTATTATTATTATTTCCGTTTCTTTTTATGTTTTTCTTTCTGCATTTCCTTTCGTTTGACTGATCATCACTCGCGATCGCCCGGACAATCTTTACTTAGCAATGCTTTTTCCTCTTAACGCTGTTATTTTTAACAAGACCAGCATTCCTCACAAATTTTGTGGACAGTCGCGTTCCAGTTTTTTAAATCTGACTAAGAACGTACCACAGTGATATCTTGGTGTCTACCGTCAAAGTTTTGCATTTCACGAAGACAGACTTTAACTGAGTCCTTTGTTACGTCTTCAATCCAAATGAGAGCAGCATCATACTCTTTACCAGTCCTCAGGTGCTCTGACGTCACAAGGACTATTGGCGCCTCGGCAAACTTGCCCTGAAGAAAAAGCAATAACAACAATCGCAACAGCATTTTTTTAATATTGCTGCAAAATTACTTGAAACTAACCACTAAGTAAGTTCCCATTCTTACTTGTTACCTAATGTTGTCTTGTTAACTAAGTCGCTAAGTCGATCACAACTTTTTAGAAGATCTAGCAGTCATCTCCCCAGTTACCTCGTAATGATCGATTATTTTTTGTTAGCTTTGTATCTCATTTTTCTAGTTCAAGGAAAGTTTTAATATGTTCTTTAACTTAAGATGTGAATTCTTGTCTTTCCACATTCAGTTACTTCAAATAGATAAATAAATATTTTGTGTTTTTTTCTTTGTTTGTTTGTTTATTTTTTGGTTATAAGGTGCCTCCTTGTATCAGACTAGCGCTTCATTTTGTTGAAATGGGTGTTTAGGAGGTCTCTCCTTCACAGTTTCGATCTTGATGTTTTTCTTCTTTTGTTACGCAGACAAGTCGTGATTAAATCTGTCATGTTTTGGGTAAGGGTCACAAGACTCAATTTTCCAATTATTTAGTATTTATTTGTTTTGTTTTTTTTGCTGTTTTTGGTGTTGTTGTTGTTTGTTTGTTTGTTTGTTTTTTCAAGACATGAATTAAGGCTGTCACATGAATGAAAGTCTAACATTCGTCATGGAGACCTCAATTGAATTTGCAACAATTATTTAATTTAATATGTACATTCCCATCTCACCGTAGGAAAGGTTACATCTGCGCAGTTGGTACCAGACCACCATTTCTGCAACTCAACCGTTCCCGTCAATCCTTCGGGTGGTGCTCCTTGATAAGCCACCCAATCAATGGTGGCAAATGGATTCGCACCTTCTTCTTTCCTCCCGGTTTGCATGACACAGACGGTGAAGTTTTTTGTGTTGATACTTTCTGTCCATGAAGTAACAGCGTCGTGGACTGTCACAGAGTCATTCAGCTTCATGTGATTGACGGTTATTTGAACATGAACTTGTTTATCCGGATAAAACCGGTATGGAGGAAATGTGACTGTCTGACAGTTTGAATCTGACCATTTTGGAACCTGTAGTAGATCTACACGGCCCCGAACAATTGGAAAACCTGTTTTGTAATAAATTAAGTACTTTATAAGGAAGAATCACTGTGCTCTTTAAGCATTATCGCTTAGGTAGCTTCCCTAGCTTGCGTTGTAGTGCAACTCTAAGTGGTGAAGGGTGGTGATAAAAAAAGCGTCGAAATGGAACTAAAACTAGGCTGTAACTTGTAATGTCGGCTACCTTTCAAGAACGAAATGTGTAGTAGCTGCTTATTATTGCATGCTGGTTTCAGTGCAAAGATAAACATATGCCAGTATAAAGATAAACATATGCCAGTATATTGGCCCACTGCGGGAAATATTTGATTTTCAGCATTTCACTCAGTGCTAAAGGTGCAAAAAAAGTGCAAAAGAGGATGAAATCAAGGGCAAAGATAGTAAATACTGCATTTGCTCTCAAATATGCAACTCCATGTAAACTGGTATGTAAATGCGATATTTACTACCTTTGTCTTTGATTTCCTCCTCTTTTGCACTTTTTTGCACCATATTTGCCCCGAGCAAATTTGTGTAATCTAATTTTACGCAGAAAAACTAAATTGCAAGACAAAAGAGAATAAAAGATCTTACACAGATCAAACATCGGCTATTGTCTGGGCTGTTATATGCTCGTTTGCCAAATTAGAGAGACGAAGTAGCTTGTTACAGCTGCCTATTATTGCTTACCCTGCGTAGGGAGCTAAAAGCGAGCTTAAAAGTAACGAAAAGTTATAAACATCATAGCTAGAAGCCAATGTAATTTTGAGCCAACACCTATAATTCTAAACGATCGAGAGCTTAACTGCCAGACTATTCTATGTGGCATATACAGCCAAAAAAATCGTTGAAATTATTTTTTGTTACCTTCACAACTTCCTGGGTGATAGACCAGATTATTTTCAAGTCCTCTGCAATAGCTTAACTTATGCCAGCATCGGTTGTCGTAAGTTGTTCCGTTTGCAGTGCACACTGGGTCTTTATATGAGGGGCATTGGTCATCGCACTCACACCGAGCGTCATGCGCACTATAGGTCCTGCAGACTCCAAACCGTGGGCAATGCACATTAAGGCAAGGATTAAGATCTGTACCGAGAAAAAAAGAAACATAATATTGAGTAGTTATCCATTTGGAAAAACCATAAATATCTAACATATTTTTCATATTTGAATTAAAACTAAGTTACCGCTTAGTAGTAGTAACATGTTTGCTTGTAGGTACCTCAACTGACGTTTTTGTATCCTTAGTAGACCCTATTAACGATACCCGCCATCTTTGCACGCGCTTCGGACTGGTGGAATAAATTAAAGCAATGTTACGTGGTTTCTCAGGGGGCAAACAAGAGATAAAGTCAGTAAATACAAGAATGCAGTCGAGTTTGTTTTAATTATCTACACAATAGAAAATTAAGAAGTTTTGACCTTAAAAAAAACGAAAATCGCAAAATATGGGTGGAAGTGATTTTGAATGCAGTAGGCGACAGTAGAATCTTCACAGCAGGGAATTATGACTTAAAACTTGTCGAAGTTTACATTTTGCATTTTGCATGACGAAAATCGTCGTCTTATTTTGAGGCAATAAACAAACCCGAGCGCGATTACTCGACTACTCGTATTGGCAATTTTATTACTTGCGCGCCTTCTAATTGCTCTTATCCCATCAATCTTGAAGTGCCTGCAAAGATAGAGTGTAATATGAATAAGGTACATCCGTGTTTGTACTCCAGCGTTTCTTTAATTAATATCATGAAATGTATTCCTACATATAAGAACTTCTAAAAGATATCAATAAAAATAATAACAAAAATGACAATAGTTCTTTCTAGAAATACTGATCATTACAATAGGAAAATTAATAAACAACCTCCAGTAACAGCGTAGCTGACAATCAAGGGATCATGGCTCGATCCTAATCCACTGAGGTCTTTAACGCAGACCTTCATAGATTCTAATCCAACTTCCTGCAGCAAAATGTAATAGCACTCATCAGTTACTAGAAAATTCATAATTTCTTCTTGATTTCTACGACGATACCTTTAAGTCATGAAATTTATGGATCAGATCCAAATTATTGGTTTCTTATGGCTTTTACACAGTTTTCACAGTCCTTTTATAAATTTACCAGAATTAACGGATTTCTTCTCTCCCCTGATTGAAAAAGGGATATGGACTTTTGGGTCTCAAAGGTGTCGTGAGAGTTCAAGCCAACAATTGAATAGAATAATGTAGCAAAGCGCTGAAAAAATCCCTGTTCATTATCATTAACCTCAAGTGACCATCAAGAAAATAACCCAGTGAGGAAAACCCCGTTTCATGACGCAATTACTGGCTTTTCCGTGAAAAGACGTCTGAGGAACGAGCGCAGAAATTGCGTGCTGATGATGTGTCACTAAGCAGATCTGGGCATGCAGTACTTTTGATTGGTTAAAGAAAATTTATTTTGCAGCATGACCAATCAGAAGCACTATCTTGATCTGGGAAGTACATGTCATCAGTATGGAATTTCTGCACTCTTCCACAGACGTCTTTTCTCGGGAAAGCCAGTAATTGCGTCGTGAAACGAGGTTTTCGGGGTTCAGTCCTCATTTTGTGGGAAAACTAGTGGTGGCGTCGCGCGAAATGTCGGGTGGGCTATTTTCTCAGGTTCGAATAAAAAGGCAAACTTACCTCTAGCCAGGCTGAAATTATATTATTTTCTGGAGGACTACTTCCCTTGACCTTACGATTATAGTCATGATTTACGGAAAGAATCACAATTGGCGATTTGTAAAAGGTCGTATTGAAAGGCACTTCCTGTAAATAGGTAAAAAAGTCATGTCAGTTAGTATCACGTGCTCACCTCTCCCTCTATTTTTGCCCATCTTCTGTAAAGTCCCCACTTCTAATATTCGCCCACTGTCTACAACGCGAAATTGAAGAGATTCGAAATATAAAATTCTCGCAAAGTCACGAAATTTAAAAATCGCGAAATATGCGCACAACAAAATCGCGAAACAAACATGTCGCGCTCATCTGGGAATTGCCATTTTGGATACAATGTTGATTACCATGGCCTGGTAAGCTTGGGTTTATTGAATTTTAAGTTTTCTTTAGTGTGAACTTAACCACTAAAAAATCAGTGTTCTTTGGCTTACTAAATGTTCTTGTTAGAACTAAAGTTTTCACCTGACAGAAGCCGTAGTTGTTTTTGGCCGATGGATTTCCACTGTTTGGAAAGATTTCTCTCCCAGTTATTGTGAAATTAAGTTGACTCCCATTCCCAGTGAATGCAAACCAGTCCTGCGGACAAGAAAATAATTTTAATTTGCTACCCTTTTCTTTACAAGACGAGTTGCGTCAGGTTTCGAACCACATTTCCTTTAACAAGAAATGAATGCATCACTTACCACAACTGCATCTTGGTGTTTTCCATCAAAGGGCAAGAATTCCCTTAAGCACACTTCAAATCCTCCAGAGTTCACGTTCTCTAACCATAAGTACATAGCATCATTTGGCTTTGTGCTGCGAGTGTACTTAACAGAGACAAATACACGAGGCTTGGAAGCAAAGCTCTGCAAAAAGATGTTAGATATATGAAATTAAAACTATTGACTGAAAATAAACAAGCTTCTCGAAAGATAAATCAGTAGAAACGTATCCATGAAGTACTTAGCGGCACTTGAATGAAATTAAGGATTTATCAAAGGCTAAGGGGAGCAGATTAATCAAATCTACTTGTCTATTCACATTAACTCAATTTTCTACCCCTCTTTCACCTCTTTCTACGAAGTGTTGAAAAGGTTGGTGAATGCATCTTATTTGGCCCATTACTTAAATAAAGTAACAAACAACAATGTTCGTTTTCGGCTAACTTTGTTAAGTTTAATGCTAAAAATTTAATATCATTAAATAAATAGACTTCTATTTTCCAAATTCTCTTTAACACATCAATACATTCAAAACGGTCACGCATTATTCAATCACTACCTCCAAAGTAAAACGTGAAAATAGCTTATCTAAAGGCGTTGGAAGGAAAAGTTTGAAACTAAGCCCGAGAGAAAGCTTAAAAAGACTTTTAGCAGTGGACTCTGCTATGAAGAGCAAATTCCGCACATTAATTAGTGATCATTTGTTTTAGAACTACTTTCTAGTACTATTTCATTTGTTTCTACTATTTAATTACGTTTTACACCTTTATAACAAAATTATATACTTGTTATCAATTATTGTTATCTAACCTGAGAAAAGGCCACCTTCTCACACTTCGTTTCTGTTGTCCATATTCCGCTAAAAGTAACGCTTCCATCCGTTAACATGGGTTTGTCCTGAAACGCTACCCAGTTGATAATTCCAGTGTCATTTGTAGAACCTGTTGCACGCGAGCATAACTGAAATCCAGCTGTACTAACGGACTCTACCCAGACGGCGGAAGGCGAATGAACAACTGAATACTGATCTTCATGGCTTAATGACACAAAAACTCGAACCTGAAATGCGTTAGGTAAAGACAGGCATCAATGAAAATTTAACAGGCGACAACTCCGCACTAGACTATGAGCAGTCTCTCTTTTTTTCCCAATCCGTCGAGCGAAAAGCGCGAGACACGCGTGACCTTGCGCGTGACTGAAGGCGCGAGAATGCCTCCCTCGTTTCTCGCGTCTGCTCGACGCTTCCGCGCGCGTTTACTCCACTCACTAAATCTGAAGAAAAAGAGAGTCTAGCTAATCCACCCCAATCGCCCCCTTCCCTCCCCACACACTTTCACACCTTACCCCCCCCCCCCCCCCCTCC
>NC_133201.1:53043649-53063649 GCF_958299795.1 Porites lutea | reverse complement strand
GGAACGGACCAACTGCAGATGTCCGTTTTACCGAGTACCCTGTACCAGAGACAGAAGAAAGGCCACATAAAAGTAGAAAAGAGCTTACATGGTAACAAGAAAATCATTTCTGGTATCATGAGGACTCCACCTGGTGATCAAAGCCTCCTTTCGTCTTCTTGATCGAAGGGGAGAAGAGGAGGCTATGCCTTAGACGCGTCAAACTTTTGAGGTCGCCGCAGCCCTTCGTATTTTACTGCCTTACAAGACATCAATAATCTCAAAACTTAAGGGTAATACGAAACGACTGTTAATCTCGAGACTCTGAAAATTTCAAAAAAATCCATCGAGCGGTTTCAAAATTATTCGCTTATTTGTTTAAGAAGACGAAAATGTTTACCAAACAGCTAAATAGGGCACCTCAGCACATACTTATCAAATCCTTCTTTCTACATCGCTCGGCTAAAGCTATCCCCATGATCTTTGATGCACGTTTTTAAAGACAAGTAAAATTTCATTTCAAAAGCGCTTCGTTTTCTACAGATAGCGGCCGAAGGCATGAGCTATAAAAATTTTCATGATGCCGCCGCCAAAATTACGAAGAATGATACAATGTACTTAACAGTTTCCAACATCTAGGTCTACATGTAACTTGATTGACACAATAAAGTGATTTGACGTTTTTATAATACGGTCAGTTTTCTTTGTCCCTGGGGAAGGTCCTGTTAGGGCAGGAGCCCCGTTAGGGTAAATTCCGACAACTGGCATAGCCTTTGAACAGCGACAATGGAGCAGAAATGGTGACAAGCTACAGCGAGAGAGAACAGCGAAAATTCAACAGTAAAAGACCGACAGCGATATGCTTCCTCCTCAAAAGTGAAACAACAGGTTTTAAAATTCAGACTAGGGACGTACGTAACCCCCCTGAAGCCCTGAGAGGGCCTCTTAAGGGGACAGTGTCCCCATTATGCGCACGCGCGAGCATCATCTGCTCTTTCTTAAAAAGACAATTGAAATGTCATATTGACGCGACAAGATTTCCTTCCGGATCGCACCGCCGATGGAGATTTGTTGGTTACATTCTCATTCTCTCATTCTCTCTTCACCTTATTTAAGATTTGGCTCGCGGCACGAAGACTTATCCCGATTTTGTCGTTAGCGCGGCCGCCTCGCGACCCGAAAAGCTCGTTCCGCTCGCTTTTAAAACAGCTTTTCTGCTGTGAAACTCGTGTCAGAGGTCAATTTGTGACAAATCCAAGTCCAGTAATATTTGCTGGCGTTCTAGCCTCAAAAATTCGAAAGATAAAAATAAAAATTCAATCTCAACGCGATGAAGCATCGCAAAGGTTAGTCAAACATAATATTACGATTTCATTGCACACGTTTCTCAAAACATGTAGTGCTTGTCTGTTTGATTTTAACGGCCGTAGGGAGGTTTATTTAAAAGTTTTCCAACGCGTCGTTGCAAAACACTGTGCTTCACGAAGCTTATTCCGTAACATCTGTCAGCCACATCCATGTGTCAATGGTTTCTTTCTTACATAGTCTTTATTGTTGTTGTTCCATTTCTGCGTATTCCTTTCACGATTATCTGAGCTTGTATGAAAGCTAGCGGGAGAAATAAGCCATCAACTGGCATTAAAGCGCTTCCCTTCTCCTAGTCCTCCAGCTAACGGCAATGAAAGTAACGCCAAAAAATCCCGATTTCGCCCAAATTGAAACTCAATGGAAACAATATATCGAAGCTCTGTAATTCTGAGAAGGTTTAGTGTAGTATCGAACTCGGCCAAACGCGATGCAAACGGATTTTCAAGGTTCTCTTACTCTCCTCGCATCGTTTGATTTTGCGACAGTATGAACAAAAATCAAAATTCTGAGCATGCGCAGAATCGGGATACTTTTCCTTTTAATGTACAGGGAACGAAGATGCTGGGTACGAGGGTGTGTAATATGGGGCGCTTTCCATTTACTAAGAAATTCTGAAAATTCCAGTTGGGATGTTAATGGAACACACGTGTTCTGAGCGTACCACTGGAAAGTTCCCGGGAATAAGTGGAATTATAAAAAGGTAGTCCTGTTTTCCCGTTGGAAAATTTCCGGTGAAAAAGCATGTTCCATTCACGAGTTTTCACAAGGAATCACCGGCAGTTCCAGGCTATTCACGGCGATATCTGTGCTACCATCTTGAATTTTGGTGACGAACGCATAAACGAATGGAACTTGTGTCAAATGGAACACATTCTTCACTCGATGGACCTTTCCATGGAAGTTTCCGAAAGTTTTTCGTAAATGGAAAACGCCCATGGTACTCGTTAACGCAGACAACAGATACTTGATTCTTACCCAACCAAGAGATTCTCGTAAAAAGCCAACCTCGTTAATGCGTGCACGTCATTCTCATTTGCGTGAAGTATTAAGGTTTTCCTTTTTATTTGGGCGTCGCCCAAATAGAGTAATCGAGTTCGCTTGTTTTGATTCAAAGTTGCAATAGGCACGCAATACGTGCGAGGGTAAACAAGCCAAGTAAACAGTCTGCCGCGCGGTGTGTCACAACACAGCATTAATCTTCAAATTTCAGCCCCCCCCCCCCCCCCCCCCCCGCCCCTTCTCAAAATCTTCAATACCCCTTTCTCTCTATTAAATGAGCTTTTGGTCTTATCCATGTTCTCTTCACACAAATATTATCAAAAATAAACGAAAAACAATCCTAAACAGAGAACCTGACAACATTAAAATAAGTACAAGTATGTACTTTTTACAACCACTACTTTATTTCAACGTACTGTAACTACATTATTCCTTCATAACCAAATTATCACTTCCACAACTACCTTACTTCAACACCTAAAATCACTTTTACCTCCCAAAATAATTATTTCCTGTTACTTCGTATTAAATTCTACGAGAAACAATTCATGGCAAGAAATGACCCCTTTGAGGCCGATTTATATGGTCTTGAGCCTGAAAAATTGGTTCTGCTCATGCGCAGTTTAAATGAGCGGGCTAAGAAGCTGAATGAAGAAGGCAAAACAAAATAGCGGCCGAAAAGGGTACTTGTCCCGGGGAAGGTTTTTATCGCGGAATAGGGAGCCACGTTCGTCTCAAAGTCTATGATTTATCATCACACTAGGGATCCACACTCCTGTCTGGCTTTTTGTATAAGAATCCTTAAAACGAAGTTTGTTTTGCCTAAGCTTTCCTCTGGATCCAGTTCTTCATCACGATCATCTGCCTCTTGTTGTACAGATTTGCAAATGTACAATTAGTACAGAAATTTAGTGCCAACAAACATATAGAACATTTATTAGTTGCTGAACATGAAACCGGGCGCAACTAAATAAATTTACGACCAATTTGTAAATTATAGATTCAAAGATTACTCGTTTATTTGGGCCTGAAATGATGGATATCCTTTGTGGTTGTATTTCCTACCAACGCCGTTTTCCTTCCTTCCTTGGTCGTTTTGCACGGCCTCTACACAACACAACACAAACGTAATGCAAATTACAAGAGGGGCCGGGGCACTCCACAAAATCGCCATCATCAGCGAAGGAAGGAGTACTTTTTAAACGCCGATTTACATATATTTTATTGGATCCCAAGGCTTTCCATATCAACCCGTGCATATTTCAAATACGCATGTTTTAAAACGACTAAGACTCTTGAAGTGATGACCCTGTTTTGACGGAGCGGTCAATGACCGTCACGGCTTCTTTCAAGTTCGACGACCTCGAAGCCCAATTTACATGGTTTGTCTTTTATTTTCCCAACGTATTTTCGACTTCCAGATAGAGTAATAAATAAATATGGTAAATATAACCGTCCATTTAGAAAAAGTAATCGTCAAGTTTGTCTAGTTTTGCTTTTCCTTAAAAATTAACAATTATCGATAAGAATTTGGGTCACGATTTCGGGTTCCGGGAACGAAAAAAAAGGCAAATGTCACGTAATTTTTTTGGCATGCACTGATTAACAAACTAAACTAATTCACGTCCAATAAAACGCCACGCCTTCGACTTCACGCATCTCAACCAATTCAATCCCTAAAATATACAACGCTACTACACTACTCACAGATCCCTTTAAATACATATAAAAAAAACTTTAACACATGCCGTGTATATCGCGCGCAAATGTACGCTCCCACAGCGTCTTGCTCAATATATTCTGAGTGTTTCCATGATGACGTTTTTTTTGAAAATTAGGAGATGTTTAATTTTACAATGCTAATAATGTCCTGTTTTATTCTTTTAGTATTTTGTTCGAAAGGGTGTACTGTTTGATTAAATAACATGACCGGCTTAATACCGACACTCCGTTAATACGGACACTTTTTATGCCCCCTCCCCCCGACCCCCGGGGTCCGTATTAACGCGTTTGTCTAAAACAATAAGGCTGAGGGCCGGTTGCTGTATTCGATGTTTTGGGTCGGCGCTTCAATTTGCGTCTAGCTTACCACTAGTCATTCAGAAGTTCCCTTCGAAAGATAGTCATATCTAATTAATAGCAAGGATTTCGTCATAGCGGTTCGTTATTAAAAATATATCGAGCCTCCACTCCATGCCTATGCTCTGATCATGACTGGCTGAAATCTGTTCCTCATGGAAATATGCAAAATTTTTTGGACTGAAACATCGAATTTTATCAAATACCGTAAAGTTCCGCAAGTAACGAGTACTTTCGGAAGGTTGCTACCCTCGAGTAGCTAACATACACCGTACATGGGCCTTAATTACTAAGTTAAAGTAATAATATTGCCACAATTGTGAAAACATCCAAAATTAATATTTAGCGAAAGGCATTTCTTGTTATAGCTTTTTGAATAAAAATTTAAAGAATCCTTGATTACGGTATGGGTATTCACAGATGAAAGGAAAAATTTCTGAAACAAGATGTATTATGTACCTTTCCCGGTTACATAACGGAATGTCAATGATCATTCCCGGGGTCGTTAAAACCGTTAAAAAAAACCTCGAATCAGCTTGGAAAAGTTTGTTGTATCTATAACTTCCGTAATTTCAAGCAAAAAGGGAAATTACTTTTGAAGTCACTACTTTCGGAAAGTCGTTATTTTCGGGGGGTCGTTACTTTTGGCATTCGCTGCTTTCGGAGGGTTGCTTCTTTCGCGAAGGGGGGGGGGGATTGGGGGGTCGTTACTATCGGTTCTTAACTGTACAAGAAGTTCATTCTATTTAGCAACTTGAGATTAATGAAATTCTAAACAAATCCAGTGCCAGAGACAGAATCTTAGGTCTCGAAACTTGAGGATACAGTAAAAACCCACCTATAAGAACATAGATTTTTCCAACTAAGCCTAAATAGGTTCTTATAGAAATGGTATTTAGTGGGAGTTTAGGCTACGTGGGTTCTTAAGTAGGTTCTTAATTTGATAGGGGCACTAGCAATCAGCACAGATAACTACTGTAGTACAGGGCATATGTCATATGGAATATATTGCTGTATTAAATAATTATCTAGAATACAATTTCTATGACAACCGTACGGTAAATTTATCTTTCCAGAGTACTAGCACGCATTTCTTTCATGCTGCAGTGTCCATGAAATGCTGTGTTACATTTTTAATCTTACTGGCTGAAACCTAAACTAAAATTTTTTTTCTGTATAATTTTTGCTCCGTGCTCTTATTTTTGTAAAATAAGAACCTTTTGACTAAATAAGAAAATTTTGGGCTAAATAGATTCTTATGAAACGGGAGTTTAAAATGAAAATTTTAGTCTAACAGGTTCTTAAACGTTAGGTTCTTATAAGTGGGTTTTTACTGTACTGGAAGGCCCCCTTTGTCAAGATTCTTGTTTTACTTGTCGCCTCTCGTTCAGATTCTCTTACCTTCAATTTAATTTTAAAATTAGATCTGAATCACAGTGGGTTAGAAAATTTCGTGCATCAGATAGCGAGAACCGCACAAAAAAAGGTTTCATGTTGTTCTATTATTTTACCTATATAACTGTGAGGTAAAAACGTTTCAAAATAAACACCGAAAATGTATTTTCGCGGACAGGATGAAAGTCAAAACCCCCTTTTTGATAAATACGCACGCGGAAATTATGTTTACGAGGTTTACGTAAGAGTCCTAGATTAAAATGTAAATTAAAGTAATTTTGTGAAATCGAAACTTCTGTATTTTTGTTAAAATCTAAACAACCCTTCAGATAAAATTTATTTCTTACGTTTCAGCAGTCCAATAATATGAAAAGAATGTGGAAGGACAACCGCAGTGGAAGAAAGATCAGAACATACGTTCAAAATGCAAACACTGTGATAAAGATGTGGTCTTTATAATGTTGAATTTAATAGCCGACTACCGTGCAAACGTTTCAAGAAGTTGCTTTTGTACGGAAAAACCAAATTTTCCATCAAAAAAAGATTATTAATCATCCCTAAAAAGTCATTAGAGGGTTATTTCTAGACTCTTATAGCTTTTATTTTACCTTTTCAAAGTTGTCGACGTCATTAATTGAAAGTCTAAATTACTGTAGTGAGATTAACATGATAAATAAACTCTCTTGGAAGTTTCCTTAATTGCATTGCTTTCTTACAAGGTGACAAATTGACATTACGGGTAAGCTTGAGAGACGAGGCAGGTGAAATAAGGTACACTAAGCAAATATTGGCGATTGAGACAAAGACGATAAAAGCAAAGAGTTTAGGTTTTAATGAAAATGCGAGTTCTTGACCACTCCTCCTAAAGCAGATGGCCAAATAAGTCAAAAAACATCAAACGCCACTTCAAGCGATCAGTTTGTGATAGTCTCTTGAAACGCATTAAGTTGAGGTAAGCTTCAAAGCGAAAAACAAAAATGTTCGGTACCTTGTGAAGGAAAAAATCTGAATTTTTGGTTAATGTAAGAGCTTCGAAATGCCCGTCCCTTCCATCGAATCTGTTAACGGCACAAGCGCCTCAAATATAGGAGATTTGTTACAGGAAGGCGACTTTCAAAAGGGAATCAAAATCACTGCTTTCGTTTTTCTCATGTTGTTGTCTGTGTTGGGCAACGCTTTGTTAATCGCGGTCGTGTACAAAAACGCTAATCAAAGAATGAGGACTCCAAGTAATTACTTGATCTTCAACATGGCCTGTGCTGATGTTTTACTTACTGTATACACCGTTCCAGTCAGCAGTGTCAGCACTGCATATAGCCACCAATGGCTTATCACGGGAGTCGCAGGCGAACTGCTTTGCCGTTTATCACAATTCATTGGTCAAATGTCAGTCTTAGTCTCCACTGGAAGTTTGCTTATTACTGCCTTGGATCGTTTTTTTCTGGTGTTTTATCCACTCAAGAGAATAATAACTCTTCGTATCGCCCGGTTTCTGATTGGCCTCATTTGGATTTTTGCGATCGTCTTCACGGTGCCGTTATTCAAAATGACCACTTTAGTCGAATTCAAGCCGGACTTCCATGTTTGTACCTTCAATTTTGGAATCATTAGCTACGTTATTATTTATTTGTTATTCTGCTACCCTGTGTTAGTATTACTGCCTATCATTGCTATAATCCTCATCTACGTTGCAATTGGATTCAAACTGAAACACACCATAGCACCTGGCAACCAACTCCCCGCTTCAAATCAACATCGACGGGAACAGATGAACCGCAAGATATTAACAATGCTTGTCACTGTTGTTGCTGTGCTAATCGTTTGTCGTTTTCCGTTCATTCTTGGAATAATGGCTTGTTTCTCTGGCTTAAAATCTTTCTGCTCATGGAACTTTCTTTTCCTTGGATGGTTTCTGGTATGCTTAAACAGTGGAATTAATCCTTGGATCTATTTCATCCTTAATGAGCAATTTCGTCAAGGTGCGAAATTACTGCTACAGAAGCTACTTCCGCGCTGTTTTAAAGTCACAAATGAAGTGGAAATGTTGGAATTGACTGGACGTCAAATTAAAACGCACACATCACAAACGCACGAGAGTATCCACGCGTGGAGTTCTCGGTACAGTCCAGGGAACAAATAGCTCAATCAAAATAATTTTACCCTGACAGCAAAATGCACATTTTCCAGTTTCTTCCCTTTGCATTACTTATGGCACTAATGACAGAAATTTGTTGAGAACAACCCGGGGATTGTATGATATTTCGTGTAGCGTTTACCAGGAGTTTACATATACATGCTTTGTGCAGTTTAACACGATGTATGGGGCTGGTTAGCGGGTAGATCGGCTATGTTGAACTTAAGTACCTTCGTTGTGGTTCATTCTGTGTCCATCGAGCTGTATATTTATCAGAGATTCTACAACCCGGCGACGAGGATGGCTAACTAGTAGCGTGGGTATAGAATGGGAAAGGTGGCTTCGTATTTTTCAGTCGTATGCGAATGGCAAAGGCTTAATTCATATTCCTAACAAGAATGACAACAAAGTACAGAGTCGAGCGCTTCTTCATTGTGAGGGACCGGACGTCTAAGATAGTTTTGACGTTTTGCCCAACACTGGCACAGTAAAGGATACAAAAATGACACAAATTCACATTCCACATAAGCGGCATTTGTTCTGAGAGATGGTCTAAGAAGAAAGTGAGATGACCGATCAATTTGTGCTGCTGAAGCAAAAATGCCAACAATGTGATTTCGGAGATCAAATGCAGGCCCAAATTCGAGATCAAATCATCTCAGTCTGTCGGTCTAAAGAGCTGCGACGAAAATCTTTGGAGAAAGGTCAGGCTCTCACTCTTAGACTTTAAAAGAACTAGCATCGAATTATGAAGTGGTCAAGAGGCTAACAGGAAGAATAAGTCTATCCATTGGGCCAGTCAATCGGGTCTGTGACAGCCTGTCCAGGAAGAACAATGGAAATTCCAGTGCACAGCCAAGTAGTGAGTGTTACAAACGTGTAAAAAGCTAGGACTCTTTTGATAAAGATGTCCAGTACCCGGCAAGAGAAAAACATGCATAAACCGTTCTCAGGTTGAACAATTCGCAGATGATCATCGATTCTGAAGAAATTGTAAATGTGATCGTTAAGGCTTGTGGTTACAACTGAAGAGATATCATCTCAATTGTGTCTCAAAGGGAAGTACAAAAAAAGTTGTTGGTGGGCCAAAAAAGCAATCATTCGTGAGAGACACCCGATTCCCACAATATATGAAATAATTAAAGATGTAAGAGAAGGTAACATCTTCAGTAAATCGGATCTGAAGTGGAACCACCATCAAATCCAGCTCAGGAGTCATGTGGCATAAAAACGTTCCGTAACATACATAGGTATGTTGTTTGAAAGAGACTGATGTTTGGCATCACCCCTGCTACAGAAAAAAATATAAGCCAATCATTCAAAAAGTGCTGAAATATCGTAGTGGAACGGCGAACATTTCAGATGACATCATCATCTATGGTCCTTACAGAGCTGAAAATGACAAGCGACTAGAGAAAGTGCTGACAACATTGAAGGACAGGAGCCTTACCCTTGTCAAGGAGAAATGTATATTTTATTTGCCAAAGCTCACATTTATTGGCTTAGTACTATGACAACAAGGCATTGGTCCGACGGAAAAGAAAGTCGAAGCATTGAACCAAGCACGTGAACCACAGAATCGACAGAAGTTAAGGGTTTTCTAGGCCTGGTAAACTTCAATACCAGATTTATTCCTGACCTGACTACCATATAAGAACCATCGAAACGACTGACAAAGAAAGAAGTGTCGGTTTGTTTTTTATCCCTAGCAGCTGGCAGCCTTCACAGAACTGAAACGGCTGTTAGCCCAGGCAGAGTCTTTGGAGAATTTTGATTGCGTTGCTAAAATAGAGATTATTGCTTATTTAAGCCCAGTAGGTTTAAGGACAGTCCTGTTACGGGAGCGGAAAGGGGAGAATCCTGTTATTGCTTATTCCAGCTGGGGACTGTCTGATGTGGAACGACGTCGACTTTATTCACAAACGGAAAAGGAAGCATTAGGAATTGTGTGAGACATTGAGAAATTTCACGTGTATCTTTATGAACTAGTATTTTGACTGTGGACCGATCACAAACCTCTCGAATTCGTTTATTCTGAGTGGTCCAGACCCACAGCAAGAATCGAAAGATGGTTCTCCAGCTACAGCCTCATTTTCTTCTCTGAAATATTTGCCTGGGCAAATGAACATTGCAGATGCTTTTTCACGCCGTACAATTATCGAAGAAACTAGGACGAGAAATGTTGCTGAGAACAGAGTACACCAATTTGTAGCAAACACAGCTGTGCTAAAAGCCATGACACATGACAGGTAAGGAAACTGAGGCGACCTCTCGAGTAGATGACGAGTCAGAGAGCCTGCGACAATGTATCAAGACCGGAAATTGGGAGAACGCAAGTTGTTCAGACTACATGTCAGTCAAAGATGAACTTTGTATTTTTGGAAATATGGTCCTGAGAGCAGGAACAAGAATAGCGGTACAAAGGAAATTTGGAGCAAGAGTAACTGGGTAAGGTCATGACTTCATCAAGGAATGTTGAGAACGAAACAGCGATGTGGTGACCAGAACTTGATAAGGGAGCCAAGGTTCTTTGCAAAACATGTCATGGGTGACAAGTTGGACGTGGATCAAGCAGTCCTGAACCTTGCCACATGACTGAGGTGCCTCTAGGATCCTAGCAAGAAATTGCGATTCATTTCATGAGTCCATCGCCTTCTGGAGACTACGTTTTCGCTGTGACTGACTATTACAGTAGATACGTGAAAATTAGTATTTTGACAAGAAACACAGCTAAAGTAGCCATCAGTAGCTTATCGAAGATGTTTGCAACGCATGGATTTCCCTATACTGTGACAAGTGATACTAGTTCCCATTTTTGTGGCAGAATCGTTTGAAACCTTCTTAATGGACAACGGAATTAAGCACAGGAAAACCACTCCGCTTTGGCCCAGACCAATGGCGAGATTGAAAGCCAAAAAAAGGTCACTCCTTAAAAGAATGCTGAAGGCACAGGTGAAGGGAAAGAATTGGAAAGAGGCAGTCATGAAATATCTAGTTGCCTCTCGGAATACGCCTTACAAAGTACAGGTGTGCTTATCAGAGCTGTTGTTTGAAAGGAAGTTGGACACAAAACTTCCCAGTCTCAGAGAGGTTGCCAAAGTAGATGAGGAAGGAAGGGACAGAGACCAAGACATAAAAGGTCCAGATGAAGAAGTGTTCCGACAAAATGCGTAATGCCGATGAAAGCAATTTGATGGCAGGTGACAAGGTCCTCCTAAAGCAATTGCAACCACGGGCAAACAAGTGGACTGTCCAGTTTGGAACTCAGCAGTACGCGCTTATTGACAAGTGTAGCAGCAGTGTTGTGGTCGAGTTGCGAGGTCGAGGCAATTTAGAAATACAATATACCTTAATTTGTATCGTAAAAGAGACAGGTGGTAAAGAGAAATCTATGTTCCTGAAGGAAGACGGTGAAACTGATCCAGGAATGGAACCGAGTGATAATAAATAAGGAAGGCTGCCAAGTCTCCAGGACCGGTGTGGACAAGACATACGCCAAAGAGATTTAAGGATTTCTTTCTTGATTGAACGTTTAATGTTTATTTGACTGAAAGGAACATTAAGCGTTACGCTCGGCATTTGTTACTCAACAATTAATGAATGAGGCTGAGTCTCTTATGAAGAATTATCGAGATCGAGGAGGGTGTTATCCGTCAAGGCCGTAGGCCGAGGCGGATAACACCCTCCGAGATCTCCATAATTGTTCATATGATACGAAAGCCGAATTCAATTATTGTTTTATTAACATGCTAACCTCCAATGATCCATCTATGTTAAGTTCATCTTCGATAGTGCACGTTTTATAGGGTTGTTCAGCTCCGCAAATATTCTCCAAATAGCAGATGTCGCCCTTCGAGTTGTCATCTTGCTAGTGCGAAAGGAACAAACAAGGGCCGCTTTTGCAGAGCTAAAGCTTTTATTCGCAATACTGCCGCAGATCGGCTGACAGCTTCCTGGTCTGCAACTGACAAACAAGGAAATGAAAAAAAAAAAATGTGTGTGATCCCGAAGTCTGCAGTAGTGTTTCACTTTGCGGCCGTCGAGTTGTGGAATTAAATGTTTAAATGTCCTGGCTGAGGCTTTGGATGGGGCTGTGAATCCTATGGGACAGCTCCACGGCTCTCTAACAGTGTCTGGCCTAGGATCGCTACTGTGTATATGTTGTTCAAACTCCAAGTGTGGAGAGACGAATATTTGTCGAACAAATAAGACCCACCGTAGTACCAGAACCACGCGTGGAAGACCAATCTTTGATGTAAACACGAAGTTTGCTGCTGAATTCACATTTTGCTGCATATAGAAACCAAACAAGAGAACATATGAAGAATAGGAATCGATCAACAGTCTTTTCTTCAAGTTTCTTTGTCAAGCATTGTTGCGCAAAAGCAAAAAAAATGAACCCTAGCTCACTGGAACACAAAACGCCAGCGATCAAAGTCCAAAATAAAAAGCCATAACTCCAAAATCTCATCAAATCTTGACTAACCCCATTCCATGGTATTTGTTGTACTCTATCCAAATATGAATTTCTGCGGTGGCGATAACAAGCACATAAAAACAACCGAAAACAAGCTTGATTTCGAGTGCATACTTCGAATACGATGGGCTTTATTTTGTATCTCGCCCCAGTCCCCGCCGCGCAAATTATCCATCCTGACTGCGATCTCAAAACCGTGCCCACCTTTCACGGCAGTTTGTGAGGAAACAAGCACGGTAACCTCCGATTTTGTTTTTTCAGTTATTGCTAAGAACAGTCTAATAAAGAACACCGTTGAAGAAGAAAAAAAGTTTGACAGTAGAACATGATTATTTTTTTTTGGAAAATATTTCCGTACTGGGGGTATTTAGGCCAAGGGGAGGCAAATCGAAGATAACAAAATAAATAAAGTAACGAGCTAACCACGGAACTGCCCCAAAAAAGTGTAATATCCCCACAACCAAGCAATCAAAAACGGTTTAAATGAAGCAATACTGCTTATTTGAATATAAAAGAAGCTTTATTTTCAAGATAAAATTTTGTGTGTTTCAAGTAACAAAGACTTACCTTGGTAATTCTGTATGAAGGTAATTCGAATTTTTAACGCCCAACCAATAAAAATACCCCAGTTTAAGAGCCTGCTGACGGGTAAACAAGCACGGTGACCCCATCTTTTTATTGCATTTTTTTAATGTTCATATCATAAATGTTGATTATGCCAAGTTTCCAAAAAAGTTTGAAAGTAAAACCGATTTCAAGGGAATTACCTTAAGTTTATAATGTCATATCTGTTCCCTCTATTAGAAGGGGAGAGCAGTGTAGGATCCTTCGTGTAGTTTTTACATGGAGTTTACATGTGTATATTTTGTGCAGGGTAACATGACGTATGGGGCTCGCAAGAGGGTCGATCGGCCGTGTTTTATT
This sequence comes from Porites lutea, assembly GCF_958299795.1. Taxonomy (NCBI): domain Eukaryota; kingdom Metazoa; phylum Cnidaria; class Anthozoa; order Scleractinia; family Poritidae; genus Porites; species Porites lutea. The sequence goes on along the minus strand of NC_133201.1, from coordinate 53,050,294 downwards.
AAAGCATTTTCGTTGTGTTTCAATTCGTGTCCATCGAGCTGTATATTTATCGAGATTTTACAGAGGTGATAAATTCAAACTGTTGAGTACCCGACCGTGCAGCAGTTCGATTAACACCAACAACAATGATAACAGTACTTATTCAGTCCTCACAATCTTGTTCCAAGAGCCCGCGTTACCCTTACTCAGCGGAACTTGAACGGAACTCGCTCCAAAGCATTTTTTTTTTTTTTTTTAACGTGACCTTTGATCGATGTATTTACTAAACAAAGTAACTCGAAAGGGCTGTTCATAGAGACCGAAAAATATTAAACACCGCTACTAAAACATTCGTTAGTCATGACGACACACATTCAGTTTCGTGCTCAGAATAAGCACAGCTGTATGCAAATGTGAAAGGTTCAGTAACATAAATGTGTAAAATTGGTTAAAAAGTGGCATTGACATGACTTTCAAAAATAAGGCAATTTTTTTAACGAAATGACATTGTAGCGTAGTTTCGTGTAGTTATTTGCCTGTAATAAATACGTTTTTATCGAACAATCATAAAATCGAAGATTTTTCTTCGGATTCTTTCAGAAGTTAGTGATCCTTGATTCTGACCAAGAGGATCGTGGCCTTTGGGAACGAGATTGCAGCCTTCACAAATGATTTTACAGGAAGTGCTAACCCGCAGACAGAAACACCAGGAATAGTAATCGGCGTAGGCGGGTCAGGCACAAAGAAAAAAATTTGTAAGTGCATGTGTAGATATTTACAGATGGTTAGAAGAAAGAATCGGCGAGAATAAAGAAGTGTAACAGAGAAGAGAAATATTTCAACTTTAATGTTAGACTGAATATAATTAGTCCGTTACTTCCTTATAATTTCAGTTCCCTTTCAGTTGGTGTAGGTTATGTTTGCGCGCGCAATTCTTTTTACGTGTGTCTTAAGATCATTATTTATCGCATTACATTTTCTTAAGACTGTTTCCTATTCATATGCCTTGTCAGTAACTGTGTACACAGTGGGGTGGGTGGCTCCTCCTAAAATGTTCCACAATTGTATGGAATTTAAGCAAGAACCGAATGAGCTATCATTCTCTCTTGGATTTAATGGACCTGAATTTTGACCAAACATGTGGGAGTGCACAAATTTTAGGCATCCTCCTGATGAACAATTTGCCGTAAGTCCCTTTGATTAGTTAAAATCTTGACGTTGTAGTGTGTGTTTGTTAAACAGGGTCAGGGTTTGAACGTCTCGACGGCACGCTTCTACCCAAGCGTTCCTTGAGGTACCCCCCACCCACCACACCCAATCGGGCTTTTGACCAACTGTCTACATCAGTCTTTCAAACACAAAAAATAAAAAGGCTTTTTCCTGGTTTTTGGCTAACAATTTAATTAACCTCAAAACGAAACAGCTCATTCCTATTGTAGAGAACCTTTTGCACTATTTAAAATAGAAGCACGTGGTTTAGCCAGGTTGATTTAAAGTGGGATTTCACTAGATTCTTCTTGGTGAGTACAGCCGACATACAGGGATGTGCTTAAGGGTGTGGCGGGCGTGGGGAATATAGCTGATGATTTGATTATTTATAGAAATTGATTCGAAGAGCACGAAAGGAGGGTCTATCCGGCTCAGACAGCGGATCGACGCTAGTCAGTAAGTCCCGCTTATCCAAGCTCGGTTTTTAAGGGCACCAATTGACAAGTGATGGTATCAACCCAAGAGAGTAACAGATTGCAGATATCCAAGACACAAGAGCTTGCCAGGACGTCAGTGAGATCAGGTCTTTTATGGTCCTGGCCCTAGTTGTTCAAAAGATGGATAACGCTCTCCACTGGATAAATCTCTATCCACTGGATAGCGCAATTGGTTTCCCAAATACTTATCCACTGGATAGTTGTTTGTCCGGTGGATAGCGCTATCCAACGTTTGAACAATCGGGGCCTGGTGCAGTACTCGGCGAAGTTCATGCCGGATGCAGTATCGGTAGCGGGACTTATACTAACACTAGCTGATGGAAAGGTGTTGTGTATGCATGAGGGAGGTCAGTAGTTTGTAATTTTTGCGCGCGTTTTGATTGCCCCCGTGACAAGGAATATGATTGGCTGTTTAGGCCCCGTCCACAAGTATCCGTATACTTTTGAAAACGTAGAATTTTCGGCTCCGGCGTAGCCTTCTGTCCAGAGCTAGACGTAGAGGATGTTTTCGGGCCCCAGAAACGTATGTGTTTTAGAAACGGTGCCCAGAGTGGAGATTGTCCGGCTCCTCGTTCACGTGTAGGCGGACGAAAACGGAGGGTTTCGAGTACGATATCTGTACTAGGTATGCTACCGTATTTTTATCGTTTCAGCGTTTTCGTCTGGAAATCGATTCAAAGCTATTAAGGTCAAAAACAGGAGGAGGTGAACACAATAATAGTGAAAGGGAAATTTAAAAAATGAGATGATGGCGCGACGCAAATTTTTCCCAGGTGGGAGCCCATTGTGCTACGTTGAAAACTAATAGACCTTGTCACTGTTTTGGAAGCCATCTTCATGAGTAGCTAGGCAACCGGAAACAGTGTTTGTACGAAAATCTAATGTTGAATAATTTCTGCAAAACGGCTGTTCTGCTCTCTCCTCCGCATAGGCTCCCGCTGGGTATCCCTATAAAAATAGCAATGATCGAAAAAGATAGAAAGCGCGCGGAGGATGATCACGCAGTTCTCAGGCGGGGAGCATTGCGTGACTCCGGCCCAAGCGGCTATTTTAAAAGTTCAGGCTGACGTGTTTGTGCGCTGTTTAATTGGTCCCTTCATACAGAACAGAAACAGGAGCCGATTAGGGACGGACCGTTAGAAATCTTATGGGGGGGGGGGGGGGCGGGCGAAGTACAAAAAAAATATTCGCGCAAGGGAAAATTGAATGAAAAAAATTCTTGCACGCCAATTAATCCTTAAAAATATTCATGCTATGGCCTAAAAAAAAAACATACATGGAATTTGATAACAAAAAAAAATTCCTGCGGCTCGAAAATTCCCCTCCCCCCATAACTTTTCTAATGGTCCGTCCCTTACTGGCTCCTGACAGAAGTCATTTTTGAAACTGATTGTTCATTTACTACTCATTTGTTACTCATTGATTAGGTTGTCACAATTCATTGACGTGAAGGATTTCAGGGTGTAAAGGCCAGCAGGGCGGAAAAAACTGATGCAGGGTTTTCACTGAGTGTGTGTACTATTTTAACACGTACGCATTTTGCAACATTATTTGAAAGGGCTTTTTACTGGAGCTAGGATTCAAATTACACGCTGAGAGACTGATACCATCAGAAGTTATAGAATATTTTTGTCTTTGGAAATTTTTTTCCGGAACTGATAAGTTTTTTTTGAAAATAATGAAGTAATGATTTGTAATGATTTATTTTTATATATTGGAATATTAATACTTGAAATAAGAAAAAGTTTCGAACAGGACTAACGGAATTATGAACGCCCCATAATCCCGTGATTAGGGTAATTATTCGTCAATTCCAATTTTATCATTTTGGGAGTAGTCCGACCCGGGGGGGACTCCGCATGTGAAAGGGGTGGGGAAGCTCGTCGGAAATTTTGAATTAAACCCCTAAAGATGGCCCAAATTTTTTTGTGACCCCTAAAAGAGACCATGTTAAAACACAGACAACATATATTTTTTTAAAAATTTTTTCGCGTGCAACCCTAAACGAGACCTTCACGGCTAAATATAATGGCGTTTTGCCCAGAACACCCTAAGTGAGACTAAATTCCGAAAATTTCACCCCTAAGCGAGACGACGAGCATCCCCACCCCTTTCATATGCGGAGTCCCCCACCGGGTGGTACGACAACTTTTGACATCTTTGAGAACATCAATGAAGACTCAAGTGCTTCTTTCATTTATGGCTGTTTACAGCTACCATGGTATTCTGTCTAACTCTACCGACAGCTATCGAGTCGATAAAAAAACTCTGCAACTAACAAGGTGCAAAATCTTCCTACTTCATGAGTTTGTGAATCCTTTATCTTGAACCTTTACCTTTGCAGAAATACTTAATAATTTATATCAGAAAGGAATCCCGATTTGAAAAATAATATGATAAAATAAATACACCGGGACCGTTGACAAAGTGAAATCCTCAAAGGTTGAGGTTTCCGTCTAGTTAAGTGTTTCATTATTCAGTACCGGCCCAAAGTATTAGAGGAAAAAACATCACACGTGAAGCAGTAAACGGAAGTTAATTTCATTGATTTCATTGGCTTATCCTTTATCAACAAACACAAAAGGTGTATTTCATCACGTGGGGTGGCGCCAAAGTCCAATCGGAAATTTACTAGTACAACAACATGCTAGCACGCGCTCGCTTCCACAGCCCTCAGTCATCCGGACTCGCTTAACCCAGTAGATTTTCCTTGAGCTTTTCAATAAAGTCGTCGAAAACCTGACCTAATCACCAGCCTGACGCCTTCAAACGTGAAATGGTGCGTTCAAAATATGGCTATCCGGCAAAACAAGGCCTTTACTCGCCGGAGTTCGAAAGGGAAGCTTGCGGAGTAGGGTTTGTGGCGAAAATCAATGGGGAAAAAAGCCATCAGGTATTTTTCTTTTAATGAACACTTCGTTAATTGATCTTGTTGCTTAACTGGTTACCCATAAAAGTTACTGGAATCCCAAATGTGAAGAGTAAAAACAATCGTAAGTTAACACACATAGACCGCCATTCATACAAAATCTCTGTACCTTTTTGTACATATATAATATATGCATTTACGATTCTCCATGTGGTACGATTTACATACCTGTGAACAGAAGTCCAAACCGTAGCAATAAATTGTCATTACGATCTAGTGTGGTTTTTTGAGCAAATTGTTTTCTTTCGCAGACGTGCTTTGATCGGTAGTGGAGTCACTGAAAGTTTTCGCGCTCAAAGTGTAAAACTTTGGTTAGGCAGGCTCAAATTCATTTTATTCTGAGTTGGGTTAACTTTCCATTTTTTTAAATATCGATGTGTAAGCTTACATATATTGGTGTGAATTTATTGCTATCGTTCTTTTATTCAGCGAATCGTTTTTTTCCCATCATTAAATATTACTGAGTTTACAAGTTGTTTTTAAAGTTGGTCGTTGTTAAAATTGTGTTGCTTCGTGGAACCCCTACTGGTAAAGAAATTGTAATCCCTTCACAGGAGAATAAGATTTTGTTTTATCTCTCATAACTGACAATGAATTTTTCTCATATATGAAATATATACAGTGTTTATGTGTGCCCAACAAAATTATCTACTCTGCATTTTTGGAGTTAATTCAATTTCCGGTACTTAGCACTTATAGCGTTGTGTGACACCAGCTGTAAATTCCCATCACACGACCTTGTTGTTATCACGAAATTAATCGTATTAAGCTTAAGAAACAACCAGAAAGTGCTTCTTTCTTACCTCCTATATGTCTTATTTCAATGTCCAGTTTATTAAAATAGTTTTTTTTTATTTTGCATTCTAACAATTGGGGGTGCTATTTTATTTATTTATGTACATATTGTTTTATGGCCTTGCTCTTGGTAAAAGTTGAAGTGATGTTTTTGTTTTGCTACATTAAACTTTTATATTTCTGCACTACTGTATACATCCATTGGCTTTACTCTTGCAGATGTTTATGTAATCTTGAAAATACTCTTTGGCGGAAAAAAGTATAACCACGCCTTTGTCAGTTGTTGTGTCTATATTTTTAGCAAAGGTACCATCTGCCCAGAAATATTCTTGTGCTGACTGGAATTTGTTCTGAAATGTAAAATAAATTTCAGCTGAACAGCCTTTGGATGCTGCTTTAAATAAAAGCTCTTTTCAATGCTTGAGAAAAATAAAGGTATATATTTTCGCACTTTATCTTTTTTACACAATATCATATTTATTGGAAAAATATTGCTCTAGAGAAGGTGCAAAAATTGAAGAGACAAACAAAACTTAAGCTTCTACAAAACATTAATTTGATTCTTTGCATTTGATAAATAAATTCTGTACCGATGTTATGTCACGCCCCGAAGTGAAATGAAAAAAAATGAATAACTAAATTTTGAAACTGGATGGACTAAAGGGATTTTTCCATTTGCCAGAACTGGCTCATTGGAAAAAAAATGGTTCTTACTGGTGAGATTGGAAGGTGGAAGTCCAAGAATATGGGCGCGGGAGTTGTGCAAGTAGTCTTGTTTTCATAAAGATGTGGCTTCAACAACATGACACTAAGCTGCATAAACTCAATGCATATGCATGTACCTGCTTTTTGGTGTTAAATATGATGTGCAAAATGCCAAAATGTTCATTAAAAATAAATTTATTTTGAAGAAGAAATAATGATGTTTCCTTATCATGTTCACCAATCCCCATTATAAATAATTATAATTTTTGTTATTTATATCTACCACTTTCTTTTTTAATAATATAAATTTACTAAAATGATTTTTTACACTATTTTTCTTGTTCGTTTTAATTTTATGTAAATTTCTTTTCCACTTATGGGACAATGAAAAAGTGACAAACTCCATAGCGTACTGTAAGCTACATTCTCGCCGCGCACATTTTACCTTTCACTGTTCATATAATTTGCTCTTTTTCCCGTTCTAAGTGATATATATTTTATGTTTAAAGTAAAATCTGTTACTGTCAAACT
>NC_133201.1:52928649-53036149 GCF_958299795.1 Porites lutea | reverse complement strand
TGTCTTCCACTGCACTTTTTGCAATGATTTATTCAATAAATTACTTGCAGGTTTTTGTAACAAGTGCACTTGATCAAGAGACATTCAAGAAACAGGTTGGAATTTAACTCGATCATCTTTAACACCTCAAAAGTTAATTTCATCTCAGCCAAAAGGTTCATCCTGACTCCTTGAAAGTTGAGATTTAACGTAGAACTAGATAAACTGTAGTTTGGTGGGATTTAGTGTGCATCATGTTTGGGTCGGAAATGTTATCACAGGTTTAGGAAAACAAAATAATAGTTTGAAAAATTTTTTGAATGGTACGTATACAAAAATTTGTGCATCAAACCTCAGAGAACTGGTCTCATATGCATTACAGAGTGTCAGTGTTACCTTGTTTGAGAACAGTGATTGATAATTAGTGTTAACTTCTTCTTTTTTTTTTGTTTTTTTTTTGTTTTTCAGGTTTACCTCTTGAGAAAAATGGCAACAAATATAATTGGAACAAAAAATCGCCGTTTTTATATCTGTAGCTTGTCATGTGATACAATTGTGTACAAGGTAAAGTCAGTGATACTTGTAGTGTTAACACTTTCAATTATTATTATTATTATTGTTTATAATGATGATATCATAGGTGACGAATTACTCCTTAATTTTGGCACGAAATTTCAGCGTTAATTTGTAATTTCACATGTGGAATTACAAAATTGCCATGGCAACCCTTCCATACGTCTCAGTGTCAAGATGGCGACGAAGTTTTAAAATGCCGTGAATGAAGATTTCAGGGCACAAAAAGACGCTTTAGAAAACCTGAACACACAAGAGAACATCAAGAAGGATTCTAACAGGTATTTTGCCGAAAAAGTCTGAAAAATTCTGAACTTTATAAACCAAATTTAAGGTCTAAACATTTGAGAGAGTGGAGTTCTCGATCGATATGATCCAGGATAAACTTGTCAAAATCCAAGATTGCTAATGTAATTCGTCACCCATGATATTAATAGGTAATCAAATGGTATACTCGTGAAATTAGGGATTAATTTCACTTGCCTTTTGTCCAAATCCTAATAATTTCCCGAGCCTTTTTCACTCCTCACCATTTGATTACACATACTTATTGTTAATGTTATTCCTTATTTTTACTACTTTGATTTTTTCTTTTGATGGTTCATTACAAGTATATGACATTTAGGCATTTGAGTAAGTTGGCCAAATATTTTGTGTAGGCTATTTTTGTTAAAGAAAATGTACGTATTAGACCGCTTTTTTGAAACAAAAGAAATTTAAGGTATCTGCACAGGCAAAATCTTCACACTTTCTTTAACACTCATAATCTTTCTGCAGTTAGTTCAGATGATGTAATACGCAAGTTGAAAGATAAATTTTATAAATACCACAAGTTAAAAGATAAATTTTATTTCGATTACTGAGAAAAATGCCAACGGGAGACTGCAGTAGCGCAACTTGACTCCCCTTTTCAGCATCATGAAAGTATTCACTCACTCAATGAAATCTATTTACTGCATGGTCTCATTTACAAATATGTATACGTCCAACTTAATTTTTCCTTGCTTCTGTACAGGCTATGATGAATAATGCTTTTGACCGGATTTGTTTCATTTAAAAATTTGCTACAAAATAGTAAATTGTGCTCTAGATGGCGTAGATATATGTATCAATTGGAGCAACATGGTCAATTTGTTATTGAATGACAACCTGACTGCACTAAGACAATCTGTGAAATTTGGAGTACATTTCTCAGGAAATTTTTTTTAATTTTTTATTTGTTATTCTAGGGAATGTTGAAGCCAGTACAGCTGCAAGATTTCTTTCCAGATTTGCAGTCAGAGGATTACTGGCAAGTACTAAAGCTGTCATCATGGACTTAAAACAATGCCTTAAATGGTTAATCAATGCTTGTAACATACCCAAATTCAGCGGAGATCTTGGTTCGAACATAATTGCCTAGCTAACTGCTAATTTTTCTTCTTCATTTTTCTATCGATCATCTGTTTCCAACGACGTGTATATGTGTAGGGTTTAAAAATTTACAAGTTTTGGCTCCATCCTCCTAACATTACCTTGCAGTGTCCATACAGGAGGAGTGGTACAATGTATTAATATTATTACTCATCCACTAGCTGCTGTGTCTCTTCTGGGATAACTTTAAAAATTGTTGCTTCTTAGCTTAAAGCTTCATGTTTGTGTTGTTGTGTGCATTCACGAAAAAGAAAACTGGCAGTGTTGTTTCTGCCTTCTGTCACGCCACTCTCCACCATGCTTTGATCACATGCTGTAATGTAACCCGAGGGGGGTACATTGTTCAATGTATCATGATCAGGATACATTTGATTTTAGTCAAGGCCATGTGACCAAGAATCGGCCAATGGCTGTCCCTGTTTTTATAGTTGAGTGAAAGTCTAGGAATATAATTAACAATTATTGCTCTCACCCTGAGATGGCCTCTGAGTCAATAGCCCACGAGGCTGAAGGCTGAATGGGGTATTGACTCAGAGGACATGAGGGCGAGAGCAATAATTGTTGTAGTAAAATCCAACTAGTTGGTCAAAAGTATCGAGACAAAACAAATTTAGCTAGTTAAAGCTAGACTTTAAGCCTTTTTTTGCTGCCAAAAAGCGGGCGCTTTGCACTACTAGTGGGCTGTAACATATAGCCTAGTAGTAGCTCAACCAATCAGAATGCAGCATTGATAATAGACCACTAGTTGGATTTTACGAACAATGTTTTTACGAACAATGACTCCTCAACTAGTCAAACCAAGATATTTACATGTAATACACCTGCTTGTCATGAATGTATCGGTTTTAACAATTGGCTTTATCATAATAATTATGTACCGCAAAACTTTTTTTCAAATGATGGCGATTGACAGTCTTTATTATACAATATCTATTATTTGATGGCCATTAATTTAGTTAAAGCTTGATGTATGTTGTAGGTTCTCTCTTTATTTATAATTAGTTATTGTAATTAATTTATTTGTGTTATCTGAGATCATGTTTTGCCTTGGTACAGGACCCATTTTGCTCTGGTTCATGGTCGGTTCTCAACAAACACATTTCCAAGCTGGGAGCGAGCACATCCAAACAGGTAATATTAATTTGTTAGGATGTCAAGAAATCAATTTAAAATTTGGTTCCTGTGAGCTCCAGAGACCTTTGATGTTTCTATACCTTTGTGTAGGTATTTCATTGTGACAGGAGCTGAATATATTACTAGGAGTAATCGGCTCCTGACGGTGCTGGAGAATCCTAATCAGATTTTTTTTAGATATTAAGAAATTAAAAAATTAAGAAAATGGACTTGGAAAGTTTTTTGCTCGATAAATGTCTAACAGGCTGTTTTCTATGTCATTCTTAACTATAATCCTACAATTTTCGACATAATGTACATATACACATAACTCTATATTTCTATTACTTATAGTATGTATATTTTGTGGTTCAATTTTATCCTTGGTTTAAATTTTCTTTTCTTTTGTTTCAAAGTCATTATCATACATTATCATACCCAAAAACAAAAGAAAATAATTTTTTTTATTTTTTTAATTCACAGAAATCTAAGTGTATATAATTATATATTTTTTATTTTTTTGATTTATGTTACGGTGTCCCCAATTAGCAACACCATGCTTAAGTTACATGACACTTGAATGAAGCTTATCATTATTATATTGCGGGTGACAAGAGGAGCCCTCAATCGTAATTTCAAAGTTGCTATTACATGTATGTAGCCAGCTTTGTGTGGACTTCCCTTAAGACTGTTAATGGAATGCACAGAAGGCAATCCGATCACACGCATTTGGTCCTTCTATTACTGTAACAACAAAAACAGCAACCAACCATTTAATTTTCCAACTTAAAAAACGTTTACCAGTAACAGAATGAATTAAAATAGATCAGGCAAAAAACTACTCAGAATAGCAAAAAACGAAACGAGCTGAGTATAGTTATAATAATTATTTTAGTTATATTCTGATCATAGGTGGTTTGACCACATCAAACACAGTGTTTGTTGGAGCAAGAGTGTTTGACCTTCTGTCGTTATCGCCTGCACTCCTTAACCTTTGGTTATTACTAGTGTATTTGATTTTACATTCTCCTTAACCCTTTCACTGCCAAATGTGGCCAAAGGCAAATTTCGACCAAATTTGCACATTTCATTTTCAAAAATTTTGACAAACAAATAGCATCATGTGAAAGTACAGGCAGAGAGCTTTCGCTTGAATGGTCACATCATAGGATTTCGTCCATAGACTCAAAAGTTAGAGTCACCTTACAAAACTCCATCAAACACTCTGGCAGTGAAAGGGTTAATGCGGTGGTTATTTTACAGGTATCTGGCCCACAATGGAGAAATTAACACAATAAGAGGAAACATCAACAACATGAACACAAGAGAGGGAACAATGTTTAGTAAATACTATGGTAGTGACACTCAAAAGTAAGTAAACAGCATTCTATCTATTGTAGGTCAAATTTAGAAGAAGAGCATAACCCACAATTGGCACCAATTCCGGTTTGGTACTCGGCAAAGATTTCGAAGGGGAGGCCCCACCCAGACGTCCAACCTCTTACCCTTTTATATACCATTTATGACAGAAAAGGGTACCCCTTTCGTATACCGTTTCTTAATTGACAAATGGTACCCCTTTCACATACTTCGTTTAGAACTTTTCATCTCTTTTAACTGATAAAAATGCGCTGTCCTTAAAATATGGATAAATATCAAGACCAGAACATTTTCTTGACTTTTTCATGGCTATAAAATGTATCGGTTAGCCCTTTTGGGCTTTTTTACACATGGAAATGACAGATTTTTCACCCGTATACTTCAACGAGTGAAATCCCTACCCTTTGTTTAACCTGATGCCTGAAAAAGGTGCCACTTTTGGGCGGAGCCTTCCTGTATAGGCCATGAAAAGGAATACCCCCGGGGGGCACCAATAGGCCTATTTTTTTGTCAAGTGGACAATTTTCGTCTTGATCTTCATGAATATTCCAACCAATCTCACAATTTATAATTGCACCAAGTGTCTTTTTGTACTGAGTGGGGACCATTTTTATAATTTTAGGCCAAAAGGCGACTTTGAAAACAGTTACGCTCAGAGCACTGTACTAGGTATTATTAGTAAACCGTGATTATAATTTCTAATCTTTGTTTTTATTTGACCAGACTCTTTCCAGTTATTGAAGCAGATCTGTCAGACTCTGGAACTGTAGACAATGTTCTTGAACTTCTTGTGATGGCAGGTGGCCGAACTCTTCCAGAGGTAACATTATACATACATTGGCCGCATCCACACGTCTACGTTGTTGACAGCGGTTTGGCCCACCTTCCACTAGCCTGCGAACAGCAGACGCAGTTCCGGTCGTCGCTTCTCTCCCTCCTTTCGGAGGGAGAGAAGCGACGACCGGTAATGCGTCTGTTGTTCGCAGGTTAACCTTCCACACGTGTCCGGTGATAACGGAGTGGAGATTTTTAAAAACGCCCGCTTTTCGTTTACGTGTGAAAACGGAAGTTTTCGAATACGATGACGTAATGCATCATAGACTACTAAAATTACGCATGCTTTGTGAGGAAAGCTAATCTCACTGGATAAAACGCGCAAAAGCCTAAATTAACAGCAATGCACTTCTCAGCGTTCGCAGCGTGGCCCAGGGGAATACGCGGAATACGCACAGACCCTGTCCGTCAATCTAACGGCCGCCTGCATGTCAATTCAGCCAGTTCCAGTAAAGTTTAGGTCTCGGAACCCTCGCAAGAAGTTCTCCCCTCACCCTCCTCCCCGCAGCGATGGACCATATTCTCTCCACATTTTTCCTGTTCCCCTTCGTGGAGGTCTCGGTAATTAAGTGTTCAGTGCCGTGTTCATGGTTATCGGGGAGTTGTTGCCGAGGGCCGATTCTCCCACATCTTATAAGTTTAGATTCATTTGGCTTCGTGTGTGGGTATTCCTGGTGAGAATATATTACTCGCCATCGTCTTAGCGTTTCGTGTGGACGGTCGAAAACGATTCGAATACTCTGCGTGTGGCTTAAAACAACTTACGTTTTACATCAATGTTTTACAATGTTTTACATACATGTATTTGGTGTTTAAGGTCATTTCACCAAAACCTTAGGTCAGTCTGTTTACAAAAATGAATTAATATTGATTTTGAAACATTTGCAGGCCATTATGACGATGGTACCTGAGGCCTGGCAGGACAACAGCCTTATGAGCCAAGATAAGCAGGATTTTTACCGATGGATCTCTTGTTCAATGGAGCCTTGGGATGGACCTGGTATGTATCGTCTTGATCAGCTTTTAATGGCTTAGGTAGACTGCTTGCAGTCCGCCTATTCTCTTAAAATTCGTCCAGTCCTCATCCCAGCCATCGAGATTGCTCTCTGATGTACATTACCATGGTCCTGTAACCAGACTATAGCTGCAAAACCAAATCTCGCGGCAAAAGAACAGAACACGAGCCTCACGACGAAGCAATGGGACTTGCGGCGCAACAACGACACTCGCAACAAGCTATCAACAAAATGCACGGCAAACAACAAAAATTCTTGGTAACACAACATAACTCGTGGTAGTACAGCGAAACCCGCAACAAAACGTTACGAACTCGTGGTGACATAGCAATTAAACTCAGGAAAAACAACAAAACTAACTACAGCGCAAGAGACACTTAGCCCGCGGGCAGAAGTGAGGTGTTGGTTTTTAGGGTTGTAACATATAAGGTTAATCACTTCCGCCTTGGGCAACTCCGTCGTTTTGCCTGTGAATTTTTGTTCTGTTGCCGTGCCGGAGTGCTTGTTGTATAATTCTGTGAGATTTTCCGTTATCGTAACCCCTATAAGTCACAGTATAAGATGTAGTTTTAAAAATGCGTGTTACCAAATAGTCATGACTATTTATTTTAAACGCTCATCAACAGCTTTGTTCACATTCTCTGATGGGAGATATATTGGAGCCATTCTTGACAGAAATGGTCTGCGCCCATCACGATACTATGTGACAAAACAGGGGTACATGGTGATGGCAAGTGAGGTGGGAGTCAGCACTTTTCCCGATGAAGAAATTGTACAAAAGGTGAATAGTAATTAGAAGTTATTGAATTTGATTCAGACTGGCTTTCCACTTTACTGTCTGGTTTCTCTCTCTTTCTCGTTAAGCAAAAATCCGGTTTAATTGGGGTCAATTCGCAACTTTTTCAGTTGTATTTTATTGGAGTGTAGCTTATTGTTAAAGTAAGGGTTTTGAAAGCGATAGCTACAGTTTTGAATTTCAGGTATAAAGTTTTGTTGTATTGACCCTGGTTTATGAGGGAACCTCACAGAACTGCGACGGCAGCGGCGACGGTAACGTCTAAAACACAACTCTGAACGTGGGTCACGTCGTGAAATGACCATATTTTAAGTTTTCTTGAGAACGAAAACAATCTGTCTGAACTCGGACGTGGTCCAACGTAGTTCCCTTCTTTTAAGTACAGTAACGACCTGACTTAGAAAGTTTGAATGGATGCAAAGTCTATTTTTTCATAGCCTGTTCGCAGACCCTCTATTTTCCCTGTAGAGATCGTCGAGCGTCGAGCGCGCGTATGAAAATGAAAACCGCGGAGGATTTAATGACCGCCAGCCCAAAGGGGTGGTGTTAGTTCCCAACAACAGAGGATCTTGAATAACAGTTACTTGCAGCTGACTCCGATCCTCTTCAGCACTAGTGTTCTTCGCAGTCGCTCGGACCGGAGTCACGCAATGCTCCCCGCCCCCACTTTTGCGTGACTGCGGGCCGAGCGGCTGCGAAGGAGACTACTTCAGCATCTGACTAATGTTGACTTATCTTATTTGCCCAAGTGTACAGAATTTTTTCATAGATTTTAGAAAATAAGAACCTGTTTCAAATTTTATGTTAAACATGTTCTTATATAGGGGGAGCTTGACTGCCAAATTTTATCCCAACAGGTTCTTAAAATCCAGGTTGAAGGCGCGGGGTTTTACCGTACAACAAATATTATGATTACCATAAAATTCTATTACCCGTGGTATGTAATTAACTTCTGCTAATCTCAACTTGACAGGGGCGTCTGCGGCCAGGCAGAATGCTTCTAGTGGACACGACGAGGGGTTCCATTGTTGAAGACCATGAAGTTAAGAGTGGCATGATTAGCCTGCGACCCTGTAATGAACTACTTAGACAGGGTGTCAAAACACTGGCTGATATTTACCAATCATTTAAAGCCTCCAAGAACCTTTCTGATGGTGCATTACCTCTAATCCAACACCCGGCTCAGAATGAACTGTTACATAGAGACAGACGGCTGCCAATGTTCGGATATTCTCTAGAGGATCTGAACATACTTATTTTGCCGATGGTAAAGAACAAGTAAGTTATTCTAAACGTTGTCAACGAGGAGATGAAATCAAAGTAGGATCACTCTAATACAAAAGGGGCAGTGTACGACCTCGTGTGGCTACTGCTTTTTTTTGGTAGCATATTGCAGTAAAAGATAGAAAAAAAAAAACACGGCGCTCAGGAAAATGCCAACACTAGAAAAGGGGAAGAAAAACGCTAAAGCGCGGGAATCTATCCCGGATAGACAGTTATGTTAAAAACGCTACGTACAGCTGTAGGCCTTCACTTTTAAAGCTGTTGCAGCCATAAGAAGGGTGAATTCAATGATAGATTCTAGCAGGATAAAAATGTGGGTTTTGACACCAAACTGGGTCCATCTTAAAACGAATTATTTGTCTGATTTGAAGAACATATGGCTGAGACAGTCAATCAAATTCGCTCGCATAGTAAAACGCGCTGATGGCCCAGAACGCCTTCAATTTCTTTGTAAAATTCACTGTCGTTTAAGCTCATGGCCAAAAGCAAATTCTTGATAGCGCAAACTGTGCCAACATGTATACCTTTTGTGTTACTTAGGAAGGAAGCTCTTGGCTCCATGGGGAATGATGCACCACTGTCCTGCCTTACTATGCATCCTCAGCTTGTGTTCGACTATTTCAAACAACTGTTTGCACAGGTATGAAGCAACAGCAATAACGAATAGAGTAATTCATGTCTTCGCTGTGTTAACTGTAAGTGCTAAAAGGACCTTAGGTAAATTTTCATATTGTTGTCGTCTCATGTTCAGTGAAGTTGATTTTTTTTTTAAAAAAAAACATCTTTCTCAATTTTGAATAGGAGCTTCGACTTGTCTGGAAGTTTAAGCTCACAATAATGAAAACAAGATTTGGGTAAATAGAGCTAAATAGGGTACAGGGGTGATTTGAGCTACCAACAAAGGAAGGAGCGGGTAGCAAGTGTGCTTGCATGTTCCGCTTGTAGGGTATTGTCATTACTGTTCAGAGTCCAGTGTGTTTTCGTAAGATCATCGAGATCGAGTGTTTCTGTCACGGGCGGCCATCTGAGAGGGCAGGCCCTGAGATTACCATACCCCACCCCCTAAGTAGATTTAATAGTCATCCCAGGCTTGTCTCGGTACAATTGAACCTAAGATGGCCGCTCGTAAAGGTAGGTGCTCAATCCCGACGATCTTTCCAAAAAACAGAGGACCATGAACAGTCTAACTCTCTTATAACAAAATGTCTCTTCTTTCCGGCCAACAGGTTACAAACCCTCCAATAGATCCAATCCGCGAAAAAATTGTCATGTCACTGGTATGAAAACAGCTTTATTATTTTCGTTTCTTTTTTCATATCTCAGTGCATTTCTTTTGATCGTAACGGGTTCATTAATACTCCTGTTTGTTTTTGTCACTTCAAGGCATGTCCTGTTGGGCCAGAACCGAATCTTCTTGAACCTGATGTGGCTGATAGTCATCGTGTGTACTTGGACCATCCAATCCTGTCTTGCGCAGATGTGGAAGCCATTAAAGGGTGTGGTCTGTCATGGTGCAAAGTAAGTTTAGTTTTATGTGTAAACTAAACTTAGGATTAATATCCTTCTCTAACGTAATAATAACATAACATAACATAATTATTTTGTAAAGTCTTGGTCTTGTACGCTGGTGGACAGCCGTTTTCGATCAAGTCCCCGATACGGTGCTCTGTGGCTGAATTAAATTCCGACCCTGCTGGCCATAGAGCCCTGGTAGCTCAGCTGCTAGGGCATCCGAACTAGCATTCGGAGAGTCGTGAGTTCGATTCTCACCTGCAGTTCGAAATCTCTTCTGAACTTTCTAGTATAAGAATTCTTCTTCCAAATAATAACCATGCATTACTAGAAGAAAGCATTGTTCATAAGCTTAAACAATTTTCGATTAGTTTCCTTCCAGACTTCATTAATTAACCTCAGTCTGCACCACACTGCAATACATGAAACTACCACCCGTAAGGGATAGTTTTGGGATAGCTTTTATTTACTTGACATCCGCCTTTAAGGTGTATTTGCGCTCTTGAAATGCATATTTAAACTAGTATTGAAACATAAACATAAAACTGAAAGAGAGAGCCGCTGATAAATAGCGACAGTACAATGCCATTTGCCCATGCATTCTAACACCATATGCTATTTTCAGTCTCAGACAATTGACATTGTATATCCAATTGAAGATGGAGTCAACGGGCTTGTTCCTTCACTTGACAGGGTTTGCAAAGAAGTAAGTGGAATCATCAAATATCTCTAGTTGTTTGTTGGTCAATTTGGATATTTTAATCCTAAAAGATTTCTCTTTGTTCTGTTAGGCTTCGAAAGCTGTGGAGAATGGATGTGCATTTATAGTGTTAACTGACAGAAAGGCTGGACCAAAACACGTTCCTATGAGGTATTACATTGTGGCTAACATCAGCTTTGTTCCAACATGTCAGTTGCTCACTAAAATGATATAAATCCTATTAACTAACTGACGGCTGGCTCTTGGTTCTTGGCTGCGAAGACGCCTGGTCTAGCTCGGAGCGGGAAAGCCTCAGAAAAGCCGTTAGTTTGCTTGCCAAGCCAACTACGCGGATAGCGACGCAATGACTTCGTAAATGCTAAAAGCCATGCCGGAAATAGACGTTTGCTCGCATTGGTCTGTGTTAACAATCGCGCGTGATAAATCCCGCCACCTACGCAACATTAACAACAGCACGAGCAGTGACGTAGACTGCAAAACAGTCCGCATTTTGGGGTAACCGACTGTTTTGCAGTCTAACAGTGACGAAGAACAAAAGCCGGCTGGAAACTATGAATTTTTTAAATAATAATTATAAACCAGATGGAGCGTTCAAAGAAAATTTTGCGTCAAATATTAAATAGAGTTCTCAAACGACAGTGGCTAATAAAGCTTGCACAGCAATCAAAATTCGACACTAATTTTTAAAATATTTTTTCACTTTTCCCAGCTCACTGCTGTCATTAGGTGCCGTTCACCATCACCTGATTAGAATGAAACAACGATCGCAGGTTGGAATAATCATCGAGTCAGCTGAAGTGAGGTACGAACTGAAACATTGTCTGAATAAATAGCAATTATTGGAATAGGCTGAGGAGGGTGTTATCCGCCGAAGCCGAGAACACCCTCCTCGATCGCCGTAATTCTTCAGATGATACAAAAGACGAATTCAATAATTATCTTATTATTCTTTCAAAATAATTCCTATATTTTAAAACAACCTAAAACATGCTTAGGTCGATGTTAAGTTCATCTTCAATTGCCTTTCTGTTTATGGGCAAGTTTAAGAGAGAAAAGGATGTTCAAATATTGTGCAAATGTTCTCCAAACATCAGATGTCGTCCGTCGAGTTGTATTCTTGCTGTTCTTGCTATGTTTGTAGCCAATAGTTCGCCTATTTCTTCCACGCGAAACGAGTGAAATGTTCCGTCATTTTGTACTCACTACCAAAAAAACAACTCAACCTCGTCTCTATGTCTTCTCGGTTAACTGTCCAGTTTTCTGGCAATTATACCGTACAATTCACGTCATTTTTCACATATCGCAAACTTCCAAATTTGGTCAACAGTAGCTAGCTGGTATGATGAATTATCCGTAGGATTTTAGCCAATCAGAAACAAAGGATTATTTTGAATGAATAATAATTACTATTATTGGATAGGTTGAGCCCGATACTGAGATTGCGAGTTCCAAAAACTCTTACATTCAAAACGAGGCTAAGTGCAAATCCTTCACCCTGGCAATTTGTTTAATAATAATGATAGAAAGTAGAACATGTTCACGTCAATAGAGTCGCACGTAGCCTCACCTTGCTTTGAAGCAGAAGCTAGAGGCAACTCGTAATGGCGAGGTTTGCGTTCGGCTACGGCAGATCACGCATCATTGACCCGGCTTTGTTAATTTTTGCTGTCGTGCGAAAGTCGAAATCAGTAATTACTTCCTTATGCGCCCAATGAAGCGCGTTCAGATCAATCAAGAGCGCGTTTTAATAGATCGCGAACGATTATTTTTTTTCTCATACATGACAAAGCCTAATGCGACGGTTTAATATAAGTCCCCAAAATGAGTGAGTTGGAATGATTGTGATCAAGTCTGACAGAACGCTAAATGATTTAGTGACGTGTTCATACGATAATGTATGTTTTATTTGTACTACACTTGTTTTCCAGAGAAATTCATCATTTCTGTGTGTTGCTTGGTTATGGAGCAGATGCCATTTGCCCGTATTTGGTTTTTGAGACTGTTTCCAACCAGAGGCAGCAAGGTAAGTGATTTGATCACTTTCCAGGTACTGTACATTGCTGATTACATTCTTTGTCAATTGATATTGAATAGCTTGAAAATACAATTTTAAAACCTTCTAATTCCTCTTTTTAGGGTTGTTAGATCCCCCTCTCTCAGATGAAGAAATAGTTGGGAACTACACTTTTGCTGTAAAGAAGGGCATTGCCAAAGTCATGGCCAAAATGGGGATATCGACCCTTCACAGTTACAAGGCAAGTGTTTATGTTAGGGAGGAAAAGAAAATCGACGGCGACGGAGCAAAGGGGAGAACCATCAACAAACTCAACCCACATATGGCGTCAACGCCAGGAGTTGAACCCGGGCCACATTGGTGGGAGGCAAGTGGTTTCACCACTACGCCAACCTTGCTCCCTTGAAATATTGAGCAGCTGTTATTGACTTAGTTTAACTTTATATGGATGATTTATCTATGATTTTATCGTTATTATCATAAACAGGGAGCTCAGATATTTGAGGCTGTTGGACTGGCAGAAGAGGTGAGTACGTCTGTAAAAAAAAGGTTGTATTTCATCACCTGCTGATTGTTTAATTCACTTCTAATCGAGAACACTAACGCAACTATTTTTCCGCTTAAGGTTATTGAGAAGTGCTTTGTAGGAACCGCCTCTCGTCTGAGCGGAGTGACCTTTGAGATCCTCGCAGAAGAGGTATGTAATTACTGTATGCAGAGCTAAAGTACCCGTCTACTATCGTTGTGGAGTGGGGGGGGGGCATGGGAGTCCAAACCCCCCGCTTCCCGTACCTTGCATTTCCGGCTCCCGCCCCTTGGCTTCTTGGCTTCCTCACTTTAACCCTTTTTGTCGGTTGCGAAATATTGAGCTCTGTCGCCCCCCCCCCCCCCCCCTGTATTATCTGGTGCTATATAGTCCGCTTTTGGCCGAGTGTTTTTTTAAATTGGGATTCAATCATGGAATCATCAGTTACTTTAAAGAAGTCAGTCGTGACAGCTTTCAAGATGGTTGTCTCATATCCTTGAGCGCGATAAAACAGCCAATGACCTTCTGTAAAAATTCCTCCGTAAAAGACGCACTAAACGCGGCAGTTACCACAGTAAACAAACTTGAATTTGACTCATTATGTAACACACCATGATCAGTGTACACCGCGAGTAAGTGTAACCACGACTGTTCTCTTAACTTCTTCTTTTAGGCCCTGAAAAAACATGGTATCGCATTTTCAACGCGTGACTGTGACAATGTTCTGGTTAACAACAAGGTATGTTCGTTGTATTAAAGCAACTCATTTTGTATGAGCTTATGCAGGGGTTAAACTTTGGATTTTGCATTGTTTATTGTGACATTTAAAGTTCGTAGAACCAAAAAAATAACCAACTCTAGTTTCAGAAACAAGTAAAATAATAACGCGGATAAAATCGGTCCACACTTTTCATGATCAAAACCTGAAGTCCTCAACTAGTGTTGTAACTTATCCCTGAAAAGTCCTGACGGGCGTAGTAATAAGATATTTTACAAGAGGTAATTAATTTTGATGCAGATTAAATTGATCCAGTTCAGTATCGAGCAACAATGTTTTATTTAGGGTGAATATCACTGGAGAGAAGGTGGAGAGAAACATATCAACGATCCAAGATGCATTGCAAACTTACAGGTCAGTTTATGGAATGATTTATTATATGAGTGACTGTTGAAGCGAATGCAAATTCTGTGTTCTAACTGGCTACCTGAGAGGGCGAGATGGGCCCACCTCACCCGTTCGGAATTTCCCGCCTTCGGTGCCACCTGGCCAGAAAAGTTCCCTTTGGCCATACCGCCAATCTGTTATTTACCAAGCTTGTTCGGGTACTGACTGAGTTGCCTATCCCCTGTGTTCAACTTATAACAGCCAACCCACGATGTAAACCTTTCCGCCATACATTCTATCCTTTTGTTCATCTATGTAACAAGGGGCCTTTACAGCAGTTCAACCAAAGGGATTCAAAGTTCTAAACTTGGTGTGTAAAGAGGTTTTCTTTTGTCAATAGAAGGTAGACGAAAGGGGTTTCTTGACTGTCAAAAATTGTATATAAAAGGGTAAGGGTAAGGGTAAGGGTTGGACCCCGAGGCAGAGTAGTCTTTTTGGCTGAGTAGTCTTTTTAGTTGATATGGCAGCCATTTTGCTGTTTCTTCATTAATGTGTAAGTTTTAAATTACAATTTCTTTCCTCTTGCAGGATGCAGTTCGAATGAAGAGCCAACCTGCTTACCAGAAGTACAGCGAAACCTCCATTGAAGTGGTAAGTACTGCTTCAACCTTTAGTGTTGTAGGCTCGAGTACCAGTCGCTGTTCGGGAAATTAGCCCGCGCTTCATCCCGATAAGTCTCTTCTCGGGGAGGACTGAAAAAGCGATGAAAATCTAGACTATCTGTGACGGAATGAAAGAACTTTTCATTTTCAAATATGTTTATTGATGGAGACGTTTCTGAATTATCCGTGACTGTAAACCTTGTCAGTCTTGACCGTGTCAGTCTTGACCTGGGTGACCTGGCACCCAGGGTAAATAATGGTGGATGAAATATGGATTTCAATTCAAGTGCTTCCGGAACTGGTTCAGTTATAGTTGTTTTCTATGGCTGGCTCCACGAGCAAGGAAGGTGAAGCGAATTCTGCGTTCTGATTGGCTACCCTAGCGGGCAAGATGGACAGGCCTATCTTGCCCGCTCGGGATTTCCCGCTTTGTCCCGCAAGAAAAGATTTTGTTTCGGCCATAATGATATAATAAATCTTTTAACGGCTAGCTTGTTCAGTCAAGATGGCTGAATATTGGCCTCAATCTTGTTTCTGCGCTTTATTGCCGTCGATTTCGTCTTGGTCCCTAAAACTTGGCCAACATCTTATTATCTTGACCACTCGCTTGGTCAAAAACGTAAATATTTGTACCGTACTGGGGGCTCTTTCGTTTTTCTTTTACCCCAACATTGCAGGGCCCATAATTATCCCATCCCTACAGGTTCTTTGAGGATGATTGAAAGATACTTCCAGTTTTCTACCGAAGTACAGACTGAATGATTATTTGCCTGATAGTTTAATAATGATGCAAATAAACTTTTTTAGGTTCGATCCTGTACCCTACGAGGTCAGCTTCAAATTAAATTTGCAAAGAAGCCCTTAGATATTTCAGAAGTTGAACCGGCAGCAGAAATTGTCAAGAGATTTGCCACAGGTATGCGTTTCTGTTTAAAATGCACTTAAAAATAGAATAGTATTTTATTCTTATTTGTAATAAGGATGACAAAAACGTTCATTTTATAAAATACACTGACAGCAGGGCTGTGCTCTAATTAAGCTCTGAACAATCAGGAAGATTTGCCCAGGCAAGAGTAAGTTTTCATTGGCCACTTTCAGCTGCTCCTAAAATGCCCAGAAAACAAAATCGTGCTTGTCTAGTACTAGAGCTATGTCTGAAAAGATTCTCGAATCGTTTTCCAACTGGAGAGAGAATCATTTTGATAGGAAATGAGCTGTAACTGTACACTCCATAAAAGAGAGAGAGAAAGTGCAGTTCCAGAAAATATTGTTTTCTTCCCTGGTGAGGTCAGTGGGAACGCAAAGTGACGACGATAAGTAGTCGCAAAAGCCAAATATTTCGAAGGAAAGTAATCAAAGAAGAAAACTAAAATGGGGTTCCAGATGGTCGGTCCAAGATGCGGAGGTACAAGCGCGTAAACCCCTTTCGAGGGAGAGACAATCGATATTTTCTGAAACCAAAATGCATTAACCCTTTAAGCCCTAAGAGTGATCAGCATGAAGTTTCTCTCTGACATACCAATGCTTTGTAGAACAGAGTGGTCATGAGAATTACGGACATTCTCACACAAGATGAATTTGCTTGATATTTTATCAACTTCTCCCCATTACTACCGTAGGAAATGAGTAGGGGCAACAAATGAGAATTCAAATTTTGATGGTAATTTACGTATTTTAATCTTATTAGGTGCCATGAGTTTTGGATCCATTTCATACGAAACCCATACAACACTTGCCAAAGCCATGAACAAGTGAGTAGGTGAACTACCGTTTCATTTTTAACCTGAAAGTCAATTTCGCTTAAGAGGACTGGTGAGTTAAAGGAACTGATAATTGTGTACAGTATTTTTGTTGCTTAAGAGTGAACTGGCAAGAAGGAAATTTAATCAACCACTTCAGCGGCGGCAACAAAGATGTGAAAATCCTTGTTAAGGGTTTTTCCAGATTGCCCAAGTTGTCAAAGTAGGCGAAATCTCTGTGTGCATGAATTCTTAAGGAATGTTTCCAAGTTCAAAAAAAGAAAGAAAGAAAACAAAACATGGTAAGGTCTTGTGTGTACGTTTCCTATCCACGTTGCAATAGAAAATTTTACATCGTAATCGAGCAGGGGGATGGCCAAAACCTTTCCCAAAGACGTATTTAGGTAAATAAACTTATTAGCCAAATCCATCGTGGTTGCTCACGCCTGGTTTCCATATGATCGCTGCGATTGCTGAGAAAAAAAGTTCAGCTATCGCAGCAATCACAGCGATCATATGGAAACCATATGATCGCTATGATCGCTGCGGTCGCTGAACTTTTTTTCTCTCAGCGATCACAGGGATCACAGCGATCATATGGAAACCATATGATCGCTATGATCGCTGCGGTCGCTGAACTTTTTTTCTCTCAGCGATCACAGGGATCGTAGCGATCATATGGAAACCAGGCTTTAGGGCGCTACCACTTATTAGAACTCAGTTACCGCCCAGACCAGTCCAGCTGGGAAAAGAATTTCATAATTAATCAGGATTGTTGATTTAATAGTAATGTATGGCAACTTTTAGCGGAAACTCTCGAATTTTTTTATTATTATTATTATTTTCAAAATATGCCGTTTTGGCCGCTCGGTTTGACACGGTAGGAAACGGTCGGGCGATGAAGCAGCCAGTCCGTTCTTCAAGCAAAGCGTCATGTGAAGTAGGACTGGCTCGAACGTTCTTTCTGTACTTCCAATGTGTTTGGAGGCCCGCTAAGTTTTCCCTAGTTTTTACTTTGACTGTGCGCCCTTAACTCCCCAAGTGAAATCAGAAATGTTAACATTTTAACGGCTACCTTTTTTTAGAATGGGCGGCAAAAGCAACACAGGTGAAGGTGGCGAGGATCCTATAAGAGGAAGTGACCCAGAAAACAGGTCAGCTATCAGACAAGTTGCTTCAGGAAGGTTTGGAGTAAATGCATGGTACTTAGCAATGGCTGAAGACTTGCAGATCAAAATGGCACAGGTAAATAAGGGCTTGAGAAGCCGCGATTTCAAAACTAATGTCACACGAAATTTAGAACGTGTTCTTTTGACAAATGCGGCTACAATGATATAACTAAGCAAGGCAAATTTCTCACATGATTTCCTAGGGAGCCAAGCCTGGTGAAGGCGGAGAGTTACCCGGATACAAGGTAAATATGTAATGACTTCTTGCTCACTTACCCTTAAACAGCGGCGAAAGATTCTTGGACTGTACAGTATGTTGCCCAGTATCCGGACGGTACCAGTATCCGGACACTTAAAACAAAAACTCAGTTTTTGAGGCGCCCTTTTCAGTTATCGGTAAACGAAGTATTTCGAATGAAAGCTGAACATTTCGGCTTTAAGATGAAGGTTTTGGCGAGTTGAAAGCTTGCGAAACAGTCGCAGAAGACGCCGTTCTGTTCAGGTGAATAAACATTTCATGGCTAATATTTACGCTGTTTACTGCGCAGTAAAATTAGTGCTGCTCACAAAAGGGTTGGTAATATGTCATATTTTCCAGGAAACGGTTTTATATTTACGTGAAGATACTTAAAGAAGTCAGGTTCTCAGAAAGTTTATTAATTCTTCTTGAAATTCGATTTGTTTGGAATAACGGAGCCCAGAAACATTCACCAAGTATTGATGTCAGGTGCCCAGTATCCGGACAGTTTTTTCTTTGCTGTACAGAATCGATGAATTAGCCGTGTACATTATCCGGATAAGATTTATTTCATATCTATAACTATAATTAAAGCTTAGGATATATGATATAGTCGTAAAATGGAATTCTACTCAACTCCGTACGGAAATTTTCTTCACTCATTCCGAGGCGACTTGATTTCGTGTGCGCCTCTTGTTTCGCGTGACTGCATTTTCTATATATAACCGAGAGCGTCGGAGTTGAACCTGGAATTCTCATACTTTCCCCAGTTGTGACTGCTAGAATGGGGTTGCAACGGTCTGAAAAATGTCACAAAGGGCTTGAGAGATGTGAAAGAAGGAGGAATTAGTGCTAGAAAAGCAGGGTTATTGTAGGGTCTGTAGGGACTGAGCGTGGAGAAATCAACACTGCAAGTCAGACTAAATAGAAGGGTGACCTTTGACCGTCGCATTGAGGTCCCTTCGCCAAGCTTTTTTTTTTTAAATAAAAAATGAAGAAAAAAATTCGTTTGCAGATTGGGTAATTGAGCTAGCAAACCGCGGCTTCGGCATGTCCACGGATGCCTTCCTTAAATCAGTGGAAAACTTCCTAGACAAGGAAGTAAGAATTATGCTATTAAACAACCGCTCGCGTTCCCCACCATACCCCAGTCATTTTTTATTTTTTATTTCGTGATGCTAGGTTATATTTTTGGAATCGATTGCGAGACTACTTAGCAAGTGCAAGAGAAGCTTATAAGTCGTTTTCCTGTCGAAATTTATGTATAATTACGTTGTCATTGTTGTGTCCGGATACTGGGCCAGCTGTCCGGATACTGGGCAACATAGGAGCTCTGCAAAAGTATTAATTTCGCGATGGAACCAGAGGCAAAAAAGTTAAACTGTCTTTAGTCATATTAAGGACTAAATAGATTTTCTCTGGGCCAAATTTCAGAGCTCTTGCGATCAACAAAGGAAAGTTATTGCAATGTTAAACTGAAGTGTCCGGATACTGGGCAACATACTGTATTGTAGTCATACTCATTGCGCTTTTTGTTTTGTTTTTGGATAACACAATTCCCTTACATTTATATTATTTTATTTTCTGTTGTTATGTGACGCTGATTACTAGGTTGCAGGTGTGATAGTTCTTTTTTAAGTCTTCTTCCTCGGTTTTATCGCAATTGGTTTTGGGCTTAGATATGCACAGAGATTTTGAGATACGTATGCAGCTATTTCGAGAAAGGTTGTCGGAAAAAAATGTGCACGCGACAATCCCGAAAGCCGATAATATGGGACATGATCAACACACTGTTCCTGACACTGTAGCTGGCAAACCTACTTTTGTTGCTTTACTTTAAAACTCGCATACATACCTTAATGGCCTCTCGTGCAATTCTTTCAAATTTCTTTAAAGAACAGTGAACTCAAAACCACCCACAATACCTTTCAGGATTGACGCGTGCACTTTTTCCGACAACCTTTCTCGAAATAGCTGTATGCTTTGCCGCATTTGTGTTTAACATTAAGACACCAAACAGCAACCAACCGAAGACTTAGGCTCATCTTTGTGTAGGACCATTTACAGCTTGTGTCTGTGTGTTGTCTATATTAAACACAGGAAGTGACTTAAAAGGAGTCCTTTTCTAATTTCCAGGATATATTTTTAAGGATACTTGCGGTGGTCGGAAGATCAATCTTGATAATAAACGGAACAATTTTTTGGATTGCCTTCTTTGAGCTGTTTGAAAAGTTTTAATGTTCTAGTGTTTTTTGTGTTCTAATTGCTGTTGTATGTATTATTTTTCTTAACAGGTTTCCAAAGAAATTGCGAAGACTCGCAAGTCTGTTCCTGGTGTGGGTTTAATTAGTCCGCCTCCTCATCACGATATCTATTCCATTGAAGACTTGGCTGAGGTACATTAGATTAGAATATAATTCTAGTTCTAGTTTTATTTAAGTTGAAACACAGTGTTGTGTATTTCGAGCAAAGAAGCGTGGGCACTGATTTTCTGCTTGTGTTATAACCATATTTGTCCTTGAAGGCAGGAAATGTTTACAGAGAGTTAAAGTCGGTTGATAGGCTTGATTTGCCCGCTTTTTTCATTCTCGGGCTCATTCCCCCAACAGCGGATGCTTATCAAGACTATGAGTTAATGATGTGCTCAAAAAGCTTGCGCGAAAGATGTAAGGACATGTCTCCCCCTCCCCCGCGTCCCGAGCATATTTAAGCAATCCGTCATAATCCCGTGTTGACGCGTCCCAAACATTAAGCTGAAATTTTTGACAGTAGTGTAGCGGCCCTGTTGTTGAAGTGTATAGCAGCCTTTGTTATTCCCAGACAGTTGATACTCAGTTTTTATTATCATTATTTTAGCTCATTTACAACCTGAAATGTTCAAATCCTGAGGCCCGTATTAGTGTGAAGCTGGTGTCTGAGGTGGGAGTAGGGGTGATTGCTGCTGGAGTTGCAAAGGTAGGCCATGTGATATTATATTCGTACTTGTAGTAATAACCAAAGGTTAGGGAGTGCCGGCGGGTGAATTTCAGGCTTCTTATTAAAGTTCAAAACGCTTTTGCTCTAATTCTGGTGCTTTGCGTATGTTTCACGGGAAGGTTGTGACGTAAAAGACCAAACGGCAGGGCTGTTTTTAAGAGGCGGGAGCCAGGGATTTCCCCCGGCTACTATGAACGTGGCCTTCGGCTTCTTTCATAGGAAAATAGAAGAAAAATAGAACCAAAAGAAATCCGTAGCCGTTTGATTCCCCGCCTACTTGTTGTATTTACCTGGCCCGGGTTGCTCGAAGCATGGTTAGTGCTAACCAGCGTTAAATACCATGGAAACCTATACATTTTGATACCTCTTAACCAACGGTTAGCGCTAACCAGGCTTCGAGCAACCGGCCCCAGCTGGCAACTTGAAATCTTAGTGACAAACCTGATTTAACGAATACTGACTACATACGTGTCAAGCATGCGTAACAGCAACCTGAAGATTACGATCGGTTTGGATTCCAAATGGGTGGTTTAGACGGTTTCATTGCGGTTTAGCTTGTTTGTAAAGTAGTCGTATGTGTTTGAACTGGTGTTAAGCATTTATAATTTCTTGGTAGCATTTTTAATTTACCATTTTCCAAGCCACATAGCTTCGGTAGCTACAGTATAACGGAAGAGCCTCTAAAACTATAGTGCCGAGGTAGAAAAACAAATGTCACTAAGTACCAAATCACCCGAATATTACTAATGGAAACCTCGAATTGACAAAATCAATTCAAATACTTTAGTAATATTATACTAAAAATTAAACTTGCTTTTTATTGTAGTTTGTATTGTTTGTGGTAGGACTGTAATGCTAGCCTGAATTTCATCCGATTGCTTCGAGTCGTTTTCTCCTCTTCACTGAGGGATTAATAACGACTCGAAGTAATCGGATGAAATTCAAGCTACTGTAATGCAATGTACTGTAATTTATCGTAAGAAAATATAATTTTAAAGTTATTTAATGTAAATTCTGTTGTTTAGGTGTTGTTAGAGATTAAAAGAAAATTAACTTTAAAAATATATCTATCTTATTTACTCTTCTTCCACAAAGGGTCACTCTGAACACATCACAATTTCCGGTCACGACGGTGGAACAGGAGCAAGCACATGGTCAGGAATTAAACATGCTGGATTACCATGGGAACTTGGGATCGCAGAGACCCATCAAACTCTTGTACTGAACAATCTTCGACGAAGAGTTGTCCTGCAAGTTGATGGACAAATACGCACAGGACGTGATGTTGTGATAGGAGCTCTTTTAGGTGCTGACGAGTTTGGGTTCTCCACTGCTCCGCTTATTGCCTTAGGATGTACCATGATGCGAAAATGTCACCTGAATACATGTCCTGTTGGAATAGCCACACAGGTAAAAGACGCCTTTTGATTCTAAGACGCGGACGACTCTCGAGAACGAGATTTTCTCAGCGTCATTTTGGCGGGAAAACGCGATAGCCGTCGTCAAAGGTTGCCGTCGCCATTCTACTACGGATTTTAGAGATGGGAACGAGTTATGAAATTTTAGAAGTGTTATCATTTTGCAATCGGGAGAGGGCTTAACCTCCTTCAATAAAAACAAAACCAGTGTTAAATTTTCTGGTGAAACAGTAACATAAAACTTTCCAGGGTGTCTATGTTTTGAGAATACGCGCAAAAATCTTCAAGTCAAATGTGGTCCTTTTAGTCGTCTTCGTCCTCAAATCTTTTAAAGGTCTCTATTAGGTCAGCAGGCAAATTTTAACTGCTGTCTGACATTTCGTGATAAGATTGTATAGCTCAGACGAAGTCTTTTCTGATCGCCATGTAATATTCGCCTCGTTATAAGCGTTAGATAGGTAAGGAAATTTTTTTTATTTCTGGCCGGAGCTAAAACCCATGACCTCCACGATTTGTGCTGATAACGACGGTAAAATGTTAAGCTCGGTGAATACATCCTTGAGAAAGATGTTATGTTTATTTCATGTTATGGGCTTAAGACGAAGAAAGTGTTTGAACTGAAACGAACATTGCATCAGCTCTGTACGCATAGTGCAAAAATATATTATTGTGTTGTACTTCCATCGCAGGATCCAGTGCTCAGAAAGAAGTTTGCTGGTAAACCAGAGAATGTGATCAACTTCTTTTTTATGTTAGCCGAAGAGGTAAGAGCCCTAGAACATATTTCCTTTTATTAACTTGTGGTCATTCCCGCAAAATTTTTGTTACAGTAACCTCTGGTTACTGCGGTAAAGGAACTTGCCTTGGACTCTTATGTTCAGTGTTCTGTGCGTCAGAAATATTTTTCACTTGTGGAAGAAACATGGACACATTTATGTTGTTATATAAATGCTCTGCGTTTTAAGGTGGCGCCATTATTAATACAGGCCCATTGAACTAGGACAAACTTTTTGTTATAATATCGGAGGCACAATGCTAATAGTGGTCGCAAGGACGTGACGTACATGCATCTCAACAGCTGCCTTGTTCACCGTATTCTTTTCTTGGTATTTCTTCATCGTTCAGGTTCGTGAATTCATGGCTAAAATGGGTTTCCGCAAAATGAATGAAATGATTGGAAGATGCGACTTATTGGAACCTGCGGACCCCCTTAATGATAAAGTGAAGGTCAGTCAAGTCAATTCGCCATTTGTACATCTCCCATATTACACCTTGTTAACCCCGCAAAACTTTGCATAACCGTTGTTTTTTCTTTCTTCTGGGTATTACAGTCTTCCCAAGAGAGGTAAGAGACAATTCCTATTGCTTTTTTTTTTTTCTGGGGGGTGGGGGAGGGGGGGGGGGGGCAAAGAAAAAGGTGAA
The DNA here is from genome assembly GCF_958299795.1 of Porites lutea. Lineage (NCBI taxonomy): Eukaryota > Metazoa > Cnidaria > Anthozoa > Scleractinia > Poritidae > Porites > Porites lutea. Next base: position 53,012,259 of record NC_133201.1, on the reverse strand, counting down.
TTATGGGAAATGTGCAATTATTATTATTTTGCCGCCTGCCGTGGTTCAAAGTGTAAAAATTTAATCTAAGTGCTCGTAGTATTCTTCTACATTTAGAGACGAGTTGATAAAACTTTTCTTAATACAAATGAGTGTCTTTTCTTCCTTTTATCAGTTGCTGGACTTCAGTCCCATCTTGATGACGGGTAATGAACTGAACCCTGGTGATCATCTGGGAGGAAGTGAACCGCAGAATCACAAACTGGAGCTAAGAAAGGTGAGTTATGAGTATCAAATACAAAGATATCACAAAACGCTTATCCACGTTATTTAACCCTTTAAGCCCCAATATCCACATACAAATTCTCCAAACTGATCTCTATATATTTCCTTAAAGAATGAGTTGAGAGAATTTGACAAAAAATCAAAGCATTTTCTCTTAGGTGATCATTTTATTAATTCTCATAACCTAGTCTCTTGACAATATATGGATGTCATTGGGAGAAAATTGATGTTGGTCACTATTGGGACTTGAAGGGTTAAAGGGACAGGTTCACGGTTCAACGCATGCTCATTAATTAAATTACTTTTTTCCAATTTATTATTTATTCTATCGGTTAATAATCCCAGTCACATGTATCTCAGCGATCTCAGAGTGTATTTCAAAGTAGAGGTGTATTTCAGAGTAACGTGAAGTGGGATGGAGGAGAGCTAAAATCAAAGAAAAATTAGTGGATTATGTCAACACTGCCAACGTTGAATTTATTGTTGACCCGAAGGTTTTATTCCATGGTTGATGAATTTACAGCTATTTGCACATAATTTGATCAAATGACTACCAGGGGAGTGTGCAGATTGGTTCTTTGACAACATTATGACATGATCATGTTGCTGCATAGATGATACAGCATGTCCCGGCAGAAAAACAGCATTTTGATTAATGAGCATGCGCTGAACCGTGAAACCCTCCATTTAAATCCACTAATACTGTTACGGCTATAAAGTCAGTTTGTCACATATTGTGTTTAATATTGATAGGACAACCAACTCATCAAAGCTGCAAAAGAGATCCTGAATGGCAGTATAAAGAACTTGTATTTGGAGATGCCTGTTTTGAACGTTGACCGAGCATTTGGTACCACTCTAAGTTACCACATTGCAAGGTAAATGAATACAAAGTTTCTTCTGTGACCTTGTCATCATAGACGTTATTTTTGGAGCTTTCGGTTCGTTGGTCGTGAAATGAGAGGAAATTATGTGCGGTGAAGATTCGTCCATTCTGGTTGATTGATGTATTCGGTGATTGAAACCCCCAGATGACTGCAGTTAAACCTTAACACGAATGACAAGTAAATATTAGGAATGTTATACTATGCGTTTCGAATTATCTTATCATTAGGACATTTGGCGAGAAAGGTCTTCCCGATGGAACCATTCACATCAAAGCTAAAGGATCTGCAGGCAAGTGCTTAGCTCGCGCAACTATACTGACCACTCCAGAAAATCCCATAACATGCCATAATACTCTTTGTTTGTCACCCCAAAATTTTGCATAAGCATTGTTTTCAGTTTCTCTTGGGGCCATTTTAACTCCCAAGAGAAACTTGAAGACAATGGTCATGCAAAATGTTGGGGTGATAAACAAAGAGCATTATGGTACGTTATGGTATTTTCTGGAGTGGTATATTGGGCATTTGATCTCGAAAGACTTGTCTCCTTCTTCGTCTATGGTATCCTTTTCCCAATGTGCCAAGTCTTCATAGCCAATGACATCACGGCCTAAGTAAACCACGATCAATAACATCGCGATTTAATTGACCAATCAGTAAATAACTAGAGTTTAATACTATGAACTCACCTTGACTCTAAGGTGACTATCGCACAGGTTGTTGAAACGTTAGTCGCTGTGAACAAATGTGCTTTTCAGTCACCTGGATGATCATACTGTAAATGACTTAATAAGCGCCCACTCCCATTAAACGCCTCTTATCGAATAAATGCTCCTTCTACGCTGTTAAAATTGTATTAGACGCTCCTCCGGCTTTGCGTATTTCATTCTGTTCAATGTCGAGTTCAAAGTAGTAAGGATAGACTAGCGACAGCAACACAATAACCCTGAGCGAGGATTCTGACATCGATGTTGGGATTTGAAAGAGCAATATGGATTTTCAGACGGCGTAGACGTATCAATTGATGGAGTGGATATTCTGCTATATTTAAACCCTCTTGATATTTTTGCCGAAAGCATATTAATTTTGTTGAACTTGTTACAGTTAGGAGAATAAACGCCTCTCTCTTTTAAAACTCCCCCTATGCCCACGCTTAGACCCCTAAAGTTAAGTAGACGCTCCTGACGTTTATTAGGTCATTTACGGTAATCATCCTACTTACATTTTAAGTATTGTTGCGTTTTCTTCCCATGACAGGTCAGAGCTTTGGTGCATTCCTTTCTCCCGGTATCACCCTTGAACTGGAAGGTGACTCAAACGACTACGTAGGCAAGGTATTATCCAATTATCCAGAGCACAACTTAATTGTGTCAGCTGTGGGTCAGTCTCCACAGCACTACACTTAAACCTTGTGGAGTCAGGGTGGTTGAGTAGTTAGAGCCCTGGACCGGGTTGCTCAAAGCTGGGCTAAGATAGCCCAGGGTTAGTGCGAAATTTGAATTCAGATATGAAAGCTTCAAACTTAAATTCACTTTAATTCTTTTTGTCAACAAGTTGATGATTGGATGCTTTTCAAAATAACAGAGAAAATTATCTGAGAAAATTCTTTTGAAAATTTCTTTTGAAAAGAAAAAGAAACCCGGGTTAAATTTAACCCTGGGTTAAGCGCTAATCGACCCTCGAAGAACTGGGCCCTAGACTCGGAAACTGGGGCCCCGAGTTTAAGTCCCATCCTGACCGCTTGCTGGATTTGTTCTCTCTGGTCCCGAGTTCAAATCCTCGGCACGCGTGTAAAATAGCCAACTAGATCCCCTCCTACCAGTTGGGAATGTCCAAACCGTTTTCCACTTACAGGGTTCTATCTAGGGTATTTGGGGGCTAGAAGTCCCCCCCCCCCCTAAAATGCCAAGCTTCCCCCCAAAAAAATATTGTTATCATTACGGTCTATAGGTAACTATATCGGAAAAATCATCCAGACGCGACGAGTTCATTGCACACACTATAACATTTCTCAAAACTGTGTATCAAAATGCACCTGATTGCATCCCAGCGCATATTCATTTCAAATCATTTCTGGGGGGCGGGGGCATGCCCCCGGACCCCCCTAGGAAGCTATAGTACACTGTTCTTGTAAAGTAGATGTGCATAATCGTTATCCCTTGTCCATCTCCTGTTTAGTTAGCTTAAGGAAACAGCCGACATTTCGAGACGCCACCACTAGTTGCCCCGCGAAATGCCGACCAAGAAATAAGCGCTGAAATTTAATTCTGATGACGTGTCTCTACCCAAATTTGGGTACTGCTTCTGGTTAGCTGAAGAAAATTTTCCTCGCGGCACCTCCAATCAGAAGCACTATCCCGATGTGGGTAGTAACACGTCAACAGTATAGAATTTCTGCGCTCGTTTCTCAGACATCATTTCGCGGGGAAACCAGTCGAAAGCATGCTAAAAGTCTATTGACATGAGATTACTTCCTCCATTTGAATTTTTCTGACAGAAAACTTTATAAAGCAATATGTCAAGATTCAAATTGGGACAGCTATGACCCAAGTGTGTTAAGGATGTGTTTTTCCGGGAATTACATTGTTTTAAAACAGTAATAGGAGAAAGACATTGTGTAATTCTAAAGAGGAAATGTGTTTTGTATAAATGACTCACCTTTCAGGGCTTAGCTGGAGGCAAGATTATTGTTTATCCAAGTAGCAACCACCCAAGCGATTTTAAAGCAGAGGAGAACATCATTGTTGGAAATGTTTGTTTCTACGGTGCTACTGCAGGCAAGGTAAAAAATACTACATTGAAAAGTGTTTGAATTTCAGTTATTCAAGTTGCTGAGGTAAATTTTGCAGTCTAAACTGTGCCCTCGTAATGATGTAAATTTTTCTTGGTGTACAGGCCTTCGTAAGAGGCATAGCCGCTGAACGATTTTGTGTTCGAAATTCTGGAGTGACAGCAGTGTGCGAGGTAAGGCAGGTTTTAGCATTAAAATTGTCTTAATTTGTTGGCCATTTATACCATGGCATTGCGAGCTCGTGGTAGAGTGAAACCAATACTCAGGGTCTCATAAAAGGTTGTTTTGAACGGCTTGAAGGATGGGCACGTATAAATGATGGCCTCCCCTACTGTAAGACAGCTAGTGTGTAAAATTACTTGCAAATAAGAGCTGCGATAATAAAGACATTTTGAGTCACGTTTCGGCAAACAGCGAACGTCAATATGTACAACGTGACCATGTTGTGTCATACTTAGTTGTTGTTTACTCTTCATTTTATCTAAACGTCAAATAGAAAAATTCATGTCAGGATCATTCACAAGAATTATTTTGGACAGTTTTCATCTGCTCGTTTCCTAATTTGCAAAATTTTAAACTTGAATTTGATGTTTGTCATTAGTCGTTTGCGCGAGTCTAAATCTCTCTAATGCTATTTCGTTGGGCGGCAATTTATGCCCACAAGGTAGATTTTATCTGCAAAATGATAGCTTGTGGTACTAACTTTTCCGGACGTGCTCTCTACACTGCAACGTGTCTGTGTGTGACTGATTTCTGTGCTTATGTACATTTAGGGCGTGGGTGACCATGGCTGTGAATACATGACTGGGGGTCTCTGTGTTGTACTTGGTTCGACTGGTCGTAATTTTGCTGCTGGGATGTCAGGAGGCGTGGCTTATGTTCTTGACAGGTATGGAAATTATTCTAAAATATTGCTAGTAGAATAATGAAATCTAAAAATCCACAGCCATCTGACAATTAAGAGTAGAAAATAAATAAAACGAGGTCGTAAATGGTTATCATTGTTATAAAACCAAGTTTTGGTTTATTACGTTGAGAAAACTGATTTACTTCTGCCCTGTTACAGAGTCATAGTCGTGTAATTTTAATATTAAAATTTTGAACACATTGGTAGGTTAAATGTCAAGATTAATTAGGCGAATCAACAAGGTAATTAAAGAAAGGAAAATGAAAAAAATCTGCCAACATATTGATCTTTCACCATTCAATCTTAGTATCTTTAATTCGTTTCGAACCAGTTCGTGTTTTAGCGTGCATTTAGGGAGTTGTACAAGTTTACCACGTTTGACAAATGCTATGTCCTTTGATTAATAGGAAAAAGAACTTTTCATCGCTTTGTAATCAGGAGATCGTTGACCTTGAGCCTGTAACTGGATCAGATGCGGACCTGGTCAGGGGACTGGTACAGGAACATCAACAGTTGACTGGTTCACCAGTTGCCGAGCGTTTGTTGGAGGACTGGAACTACTCTGTCAAGTTGTTTGTTAAGGTGTGGTTAGTAGAGAACTTAAGATACAAGGACTAGGACAAGGTTTGACCTAAATTTTTTCGCGTATTCTCAAAATCAGGACACCCCGGAAAGCTTCATTTTAATATTCTTAACTAGAAAAGTTTAAAACAACGTTATTTCTATAATCTGTTCATGTTGTCCTTCAGCATAATTAAAAATATAAAACTGTTCTAGTGAGGCCTTTAACTGCTGTTTAAAAAGTAAAATCTAAAATCCAAGCTTTCGCCGATCAACGGCATCATCAGGGATGATGTTATTTCTGTTAAAGGAGGTTAACCCTTTTCCGATTGCAAAGTGATAAGACTTCAAACATTTGATAACTTGTGTCCGCCACTAAGACATTCTCGCTACAACCGGTAGTAGATTAACGACGGCTATCGCGTTTTCCCGCCAAAATGACGTGTATTACTTAGTATTGAAACATTCTCTCGTTATCGTAGCCGGCTGAGAAAAAAAGTTGACATTTCGCGACAACACTACAGTACTGGTTTCCCCGCGAAATGACGTCTGAAAAATGAGCGCAGAAATTCCATTCTGAAGTAGCGTCACTATCCAGATCTGAGTAGTGCTTCTGATTGGTTGAAAATGTGACGTGTAATCAGTTTGGAATTTTTGCTGTCGTTCCTCAGACGTCATTTCGCCGGGAAACTAGTGACGGCGCCGCGAAATGTCAATTGTTGAATTTTTTCTCAGGCTAGTTCTTCGTAGTCGTCCTTGTCTTGTAACTAGTGTTCTGTATGTTACTTCTGTTTCCCGTTTTGTCACTGATGGCGCTGTCTTATTTTATTGCAGATTATTCCTCGTGATTACAAGCGAGCTCTTCAGCAGCTCAAAGAAGAGGAGGAGGCTGAGGTAAATAATTGTTTAATCAAACTTTGGATACTTTCAGTTGACTGTTTGTTTGTATTTTTTTTTTAATTTGAGAGGCTCTGATACCATAACTTGGACGAGAACATTGCAAAACGTTTATCTAAGAGAACTATTTAATATTAATTATTGGTGACAAAGGCAGTGTAAAAGAAAACTTCCGCATTCTCCCAGCAGAAAGCAAACTTCCATTTTTAGTTCCGACGTTTGACGTACACATTAAAGTTTCTACAATTAATTTTGCCCCGCGTTGCTAGTTAGTTAAGCCCAAAGGCCAGCCCCTCGACTGCGCAATCTTGGTTACATATCACAACGACAGTCTTTAGCTCATTTGACCATGGATAATCCATGATATAACATTCGCCCTAGAGCTGTTGTTTATCTTTTTTTATTGTTATTGTTGTATTTTCGCTCTCCAGAAACTCAAGAAGGATCTCCACAGCAGTGAGACCCATGGAGAAAAAACAAATGGCGAGAAGGGTAATGGTGAAAAAACAAACGGGGAAAAGGCAAATGGAGAAAAGACGAACGGAGAAAAAACGAATGGAGAGAAACACGAAGATTCTCCTCCGCCAGTGAAAAAACAAACCGATTCTGGGTTGGTTGATATTGAAGCAGCAATTCCTGATACAACTATGGATCAAAAGGTTATTGACAGAGTCCTGGACAAAACCAGGTGCGTGCATTTACAAACAGTTACAGATCGCTCTATAAATATTTCTACTTGATATCTGTCAGCATAAAACTGCTGAAACACTGGTGAATAGAATTTTCTGGGCTTTAATTTGTTGTGGCTTGTCAAAGCAAGCCACTCAAATGGGAACGAAGGAGAGAAAACAGAGACTTGAAAATGAAGTTACTGATAGGCTAGGGTTCAAGTTAGGTTTTGGTCATTATTTTTGCCATTTTCCCGTTTCCCGATTTCCCCTTTCCGTTTCCCGCTTCCCGTTCTCTGTTTTAGTATCATCCATTTTTTGCCATTAACCACTATTTTCGTTCAAATTCTCGGGTTTTGCACGCGCACTTTCTTGTACACTTTACATCAGCGGAGTCATCGGCGGTGGGCATGTTTGACAATAGGGAAGATCGATGATACAAGGAAGAGCAAGAGACTTAAATGTAATAGTTTAATTTCAAAAAAAGAGAGTGGATGATTTTTTTATAGCTTGTTTTATGGCTAATAAAAAATTTCAGACAAAGCAGCAGTAAAGCGTAATAATATATTTTTATGGTTGTTTGGTTCCGGTTATAAGTAAGGCCTTATTTATATGGAGAAACGTTGTTCCGGGAAAGAGACTCACCCACCCAGCCGAGTCAACCTAAGCAAGCGTTTATATGAGAAAAAAAATAACCCCTTTGCCAGAGCTAACAGTGCATGCGCTTGTTCTGATTGTCTCGGTTTCACCGAGTTGGCCTGACAATGAAGTAGCCTGTACACAGACCGTTTTTTTGTTGTTTTTGTTTTTTTATTCATTTATTTTTTTTTTTTTTAATGACGCGCGCCCGACGGACTTTGAAGAGAAAATAGAGGGTCTGTTAACAGGCTAGCAAGGAAGATGAGCCTACCATCAAAAAGGGTGACCCGGCTTCCTGGGTCACTCTTCAAGCCGAGCCACCTTGTGTTTATTTTGTAAACCTTCGCCTCGTTTTGTAAACAAAACGAAAAATTAGCTCGCCTAGGCCAGTGACTGACCCAGACCAAATTTTCTCCATATATGCGGGTCCTAACTTTTCCCATCCGCTCTGACTTCTTGTAACTCAATTCTATTATGGCAGAGGATTTGTTAAATACTCCAGAAGTAAAGTGAAGTATCGTCCGGCAAAGCAACGAATGAAGGATTGGAATGAGATTTACTACAACAAAGGCAAATCAGAGTTAAAAGAACAAGCTGCTCGGTAGGTTTGTGACTTTACATGGCATAGATAGTTGTGTTGGGTGAAATTTCGTGACTTAAGCCCGCAGGGAACTATATCCTCACTCGATTTAAAACGCATCACTCTCAAACTTGGCAGTTTTACTAATTTAAAGGCGCTTTTCCCAGCGGAGTTGACGGTCTTTCCCTAACTTGTCTCCATGTTGAAAGATGAAAAAACCTTGGAAAGGAATAACTGAGCGAAATTGCCAACTGGAATGTATAGAATACACAGTGGACAGAACGTAAACTTGACAGTACATGACCAAATTTTTTTATGTACGTGCTTTTTTTAACAGATGTATGGAATGTGGAGTTCCGTTCTGCCAGTCTCACACAGGTTGTCCTCTAGGAAATATCATCCCCAGATGGAATGACTTGGTGTTTCAGGTAACAAAAAAACAGCTGCACAGTACTTTATATGCTTGACCTTAAGGTCAATCCTCTCGATCCTCTCTGCAGTGGGACGTTGGTCAAACTTTTTCCGATTGGTCGTTTCTGTTACAGAAACTTAAATTTCGAAATAAATTCGGGAGTCCCCGTACTCGTTTAGAAGCGGCAGCAACTTGTAAGTGCGCAATAATTCCCTGAAATAGCAATGTGATTATATATTCGAGTACGTGGTTTGAACATGCTTCCGACAATTATTTCTTTTTCTGCACTGTGAATTAGTCTATATTTAACGAAAGTTACCGATCATTTTAACATAAGAGAAAAAGATGATAGGTCACCATACTTGTTTAAGAGAAAAATATAATATAAATTTACCTCTCCGGGGAGCTCCAGCAACAAGGCAAAAGCCGTCATGTTTTAATGTGTGCGCGCTAATCACGCGAGAAATTATGCGCAGTGAGGATGCATAATACAGTACTCAAGAATAACCTTGAGTAATAAAACGTTAGAACTGAAACGGACTCCTAACATTTTTAGGATAAATGGAAAGAAGCATTGGATCGACTGCTACTTACAAACAACTTTCCGGAGTTCACCGGTCGTGTTTGCCCTGCCCCATGCGAGGTAAGCAAAAGATTCGGGTTTTTGAGATGGATGATAGTTCCGAGCTAGTCGTCGTCTGGCTCCCATAACCACGCCAGTTTTACTTATCAGTAATAGTTCTCAAAATGTTTTTACAGGGCGCCTGTGTTCTAGGAATCAATGCTGAACCAGTGACAATCAAGAAAATCGAGTGCGCGATCATCGATCATGGATTTGAACAAGGATGGATCACACCACAGGTGAACAATAAGTGGCATTGTCAACATACAAAATATAGAAGTGTACTTGTCTATTGGTGTAAGACTCTCATACTTGAATGTGTTTGTAGCTTGCAGGGTTGCAGTTAAGTTGAATTTAAATTATCGAATCGTTGGAGGCCAGCTTGTGACATCCTTGGCGGATTTTTAGAGAAGTGTGGTTTTTATCACACACGGCTGGGAGTATGGGTTCGAGTGTACGGTGGAGGTTTAAGTCACGTGGTGTTTCAGATTTCAGTTTTTTGTTGCCATTCGCCATTACCTGACCTGACCTGATCTGCCCCGTCCACCCACCCACCCTTTTTTCTGGTGATGAGGGGTGAGGGATGGGGGGAGTTTGCTGTTTTAGCATTTGAAGTAGTACCTGACTTCTGGTTGTTATTGTATGTGGTTCAGCTTTTTGGCAGCCACTGGTGTTGATATTACAGTTCAGGCTGAATTGTTGGCTTGGCATGACTCCCATTGCCGGTTAATTTCCCATTTGTGTGTGGGAAGTTAAGTAGTTACTTCGCTTTAGTCCTTGTTGCCCATCCATTTTTTGTCGTTTTACAGCTATTATAAAACCGAAGTTTGCAACCACTTTGTTTTGTTTTGTTTTTTGTTTGTTTTTGCCTTCTTCATTTTATTGCGCCTTTTTAGACGTTTCCGACAGAACAATTTTGGCTCAAGCTGTTACGGTGTACATGTACTATGTTCTTAAAAATCCAAAAGACCAACTTGATACATTTGTGGTCTCGTAAAGTAAAGTTTCTCATCGAAAATTGCTCTTCCACTTGCAGATCCCAACTTACCGAACAGGTAAACAGATTGCCATAATAGGCAGTGGTCCATCTGGACTCGCAGCAGCTGCCCAACTGAACAAGGTAACCATTACTTAGCTCCAAAGTGTGTTCTTTCGTGATTCAGGCGGAGCCAACCTCCTTTTCTCCTCCTAACTCAAAAAGACAATAGAAGATTCTGCTCCCAGGATGCGTAGCACGTTTTGTCAGAAAACCGCTCCTTTATTCTCTCGCTAGACTGCTTGCTGTCCGCCTTTTCTCTTAAAATCCGTCTAGTTCTTGATCTCATCCAGGGCGATTGCAAACCATGATGTTATTATAAAGGGACTGAGACGAGACGAGAAAAGACGGACTGCTCTTGTTTTTTCCTCTCGGGCTGACGCCCTCGTTTCTCGCGGCAAGCGGCTTCGCCGCTCGCCTGCTTAGGTTTCGTGCAGTAACTTTGTAAAGAAAAATAAGAGACTGCTCGCAGTCTATTCTCTCGCTACCAGCCTCGTCATTTTCTTTATTTTTTCTTATAAATGATATGTTTGCTGTATATATTAGGCTGGCCACTGGGTCACCGTGTACGAACGAAATGATAGATGTGGAGGATTGTTGATGTATGGCGTGCCACCGATGAAACTGAGCAAAAAGGTTTGTGTTTGTGACGGGTATTGCGATTCTTCTATAAAGTCGACTAAACTGTGACGTTACTTCAATGATGACAGCTTAATTGCGGTTAAAACATAATTTCATTGGCATCTCAGCGGTTTACTTTGTGGCCCTTTAAGTTGCTAATCCAAAAAATAGTTAAAAATCTATTCGAATGCGTCATTATATCCTGTAAAACTCACGGGTGGCGTGTGCATGAATAACATTTTATTTCTGTTTCTTTATTCCAAATGCTATTCTGTACCTCAGATGCAATTGCGAGTCAATATCCTCATTTTGCAAAGTTTTGTTGTGGAAAGTAGTATAAAATAATGTGATCAACGATGGCCGAAGAAGTAAAAATCGTAAATGTCTCCATGACATCCTTTAGCCAATAGGTGGTTTTCATGCAATCTCGGGAGACACAAATAACAATGGTGAAATGAACAAATGCTGGTGGACAAACAAAGCGAGCTAATGAGCGATCTTTTGTTTACTGTCCACCAGCATGGCTGCGATGACGTAATGTGAAAATCGCCTATGGGATGATCAAAATGGGGTTAAAGCATGCGAATTTATTACATAAACCTTAGTCCTTGAAAACTATAATTTGTCTTTGAAAATCCTTGAAAAGTCCTTGAAAATGGTTTGTCTGAAGTTGTACGAACCGTGGTTCTATTAATGGCCTTTTTTAAACACGCAACACGTGTAAGCGTCCATGGGCTCCATTTTCCTTCTCGTGTAAAGTGGCGAATGTGACCAGTTTATTATTATTAATTTTTTTTTTTTTTTTTTTACAGATTGTTCAGCGACGAATCGATCTGCTTGCGGCTGAAGGAATCAAGTTTATTAACAACGCTGAAGTGGGAAAGAATGTGGATGCCCAGCAAATTTTAGATGATAATGATGCTGTCCTACTGGCTGTGGGCTCAACATGTCCACGCAACATCCCATTGCCGGGTAATTTTTTTATCGCACTTTAAGATGCAGTGTAGTAAGTTAGGACAAGTTTTTGACTCTTATTCCTTAGTGAAAAAAGTCCCGTCCGGTCACCCGGGAAGAGTAGATTTTCTTGCTGAGCAAGTAACTCTTAAAATTGACTGGCCCAATGGACTAGCAAGTCATCTTCTAACTAAATCATTAACTAAGGCAACCTAGAAGTGTCCCTAGGGAAGCAAAAGCTAAGAGCTGCTTGCCCAAAGGACAAGCTGGAATTCAAGTTAATTTCAAACCCTTTTTTTGCTGCAAAAAACCAGTGTAATTAGGAGGCTGTTGATGATAATGTTCATTTTTGTTGAGTACGTTTGAACCTGTAGATCACATCGAGTTGGAGACACTCGGAAATAAGACATTTTCTTCCGCAGTGCAACATAAGACCATTTCGTCATTTGTTAGGCTGGTTTTCTGCAGACTTTGCCTTTGTTCGGGATTCCTCTGTGAAAGTGAAACTGTCGTTGTTTTTGTAGAATCAGCTGTTCTTTTATCTTCCTCATATTCGCCCTAATTTATTTTAGGCCGTGATTTGGAGGGTGTTCATTTTGCCATGCAGTTCTTGGAGACCTGCCAGAAAAGGCTTATGGGTAAGATTTGACCTTTAAATTATACTTTCACTGAAATGAAATGCTGATTGTGCGGTCTTTCATCAGTTTAGATTGAATTTGTCGTCTAGTGATGTTTTATAACAACAGAAATTATAAGAGCTTTAAAATGGCTATTAAATATCCAAGGAGTCAATTGGGACAAAGATAACAGGGTTTATACGGTCTTTGGAAATCCCGGAAAGTCTTGGAAAATTCTAGAGTCGAGATTATATGCCCGTAAAGAAATAAGAATGTGTTCATGTCACAGTAAATATCGTTTAAACTATTGAATGTGTTGTATAAAACCACTTCCCATGTAGCTCGGTAATTCGCAATAGTAGCTTTGAAAATAATGTATTTTTGTTGTGCTTTTAGGCAACTATAATCTACCATCACTTGATGCCACTGGATTGGATGTTATCATCATTGGTGGAGGTGATACCGGTGTAGATTGCATTGGAACATCGCTCAGACAGGTATACCCCACAGCTGTTACATTTTAAGACTATTTCCACCACCGAAATGCAAAAGTTGCATCCCAGCGTACAGTCAAGTCAACATATGTGTCCGATTGATAGGCCAATTCATACTACCTAGAAGACTGGAGACTGAATTTTTGAGCCATGTAAGGTGCTCATGAAAGGTTTAAAATGGAAAATGGAAAAAAAAAAACAAAGCAAATTCTGCAGACATACATTTAAGCGTCGTGCCTGCGTATGCAGGCGCTTGTTCAAAAGCCGAGGACGTACTTTTCGGGTGAAGAGAAGCGAAAGCCGAAAATACTACTGGTTTCGCAGGCTACGGACAAACCAACTACGCTTTCTATGATTTATTAGAAAATACCCAAATTGTTACATCTGCGTGCGTATCTCTAGTATTCTTAGTTGATTAAGTATATCAAGACTGACAAGGTACTCGAAGAAGCGTAGCACACTTCCGTTAGCATCTTTTAGTGATTGCCACAAATAATTATTATTTAAATTTGGTTTTTAACATCCTGCAGAATGCCAAGAGTATCACTAATTTTGAAGTGCTGGGAACTCCACCCAAGAGCAGAAGTGTAACCAATCCATGGCCTTTGTGGCCACGAATCTACAGAGTTGAATATGGACATGAGGAGGTAAGCCATGGATAACAAAAAAAATACCTTTTAAAGCAAAATGGAAGTGATATCTGTGCTAACAGAAAATATACCGGGCTTCTTGGCATGGCATCTTATGTATCTGGCAATAAAGCGGGCAGGTTTTCCCTTAAAAAGCAGTTTGCGGAGAAAGGTTCTTGTCTCAAGAAAACTGATTAACGTAATTATAAATTGGTTAAATTATTTGAACCGTCTTTATTGCTATTAAATATTTTCAACAGTTCCTGTTACTTTAATTTGGTGTTATAGGAGAGAAAATGAATTCTAAACCAGCCCGCAAACTTTAGTACCTCATAGGCGTGTTTTCGAAATTTTCATATGAGTACCCCCTACGTTATTATGGAGGAGTTACCCCACCCCCCTTGGGTTCTTTTTAGTTAACATTTCTCATGAGGGCGGTACTTTTTACTGGTTTGAAAGGCTTTAAAGCTTTGTTTCTCATAATTTAAAGTATTTGACTATTTCCATCTGTCTTTCAACAGGCTGCTGTGAAATTTGGTGCTGATCCCCGTGTCTTTAGCATTATGAGCAAGGTATACGATCTGCTCACCGCTCATGCGTTCATCGGCAAAGACTTTCATTCTTAGAATTTTTAAATTTCATTTTGTAAAAGGCTGAAAGACAAAAGTACAATGTGAAAGTACTGCCAAGGTGGCCTTGTTGGAATAGTCACATTATAGGAATTCAGATTCACAGACCCAAAAGCTACAACTGCTTACTACACAAAGTAAGAATTGATTACTAAACAAACATAGCCATGTAAAAGTACTGCTGAAGAGGTTTCATTTGAATGGTCACGTAAAAGAATTTCATTCACGGATTCAAAAGTTAGAACTATGTACTAAATAGATAGTACCATTTGAAAGTACTGCTGAAGAGGTTTCATTTGAATGGTTACACCATAGGATTTCATCCACAGACTCAAAAGTTTGAACTATATACTAAATAGATAGTACCTTTTGAAATTACTGCTGAAGACGTTTCATTTGAATGGTTACATAATAGGATTTCATCCACAGACTCCAAAGTTAGAACCATATACTAAATAAATAGTGCCATGTAAAAGTACTGCTGAAGAGGCTTCATTTGAATGGTTACACCGTAGGATTTCATCCACGGACTCAAAATTTAGAACCACATACTGAATAACTAGTACCAATTGAAAGTACTTCTGAAGGGTTTTCCCTCTTCTTTTCTCTTTTCGAAGCCAAAAAACTATTCTCCAGTCTTAAGGACAGTAATTTCTTCTACCTTATACCGCTTTCTTCACCTACGTTAATGAGAAAGTTTCGGAAACTACTGGTATCAGGGTAGTTTCGCCGAAGCTTCAAGTCCACGATTTTCTTTTCTTGCCAAGGTTCGATCAAAAAGAGGCAGTGCGGGCCATTTTTGCAAAATCCATCTTCGTGAATGGGATTTGAACAATATTTATGACTTGCCTTTAACCTTTTTTTACAGGAATTTGTTGGAGATGAGCGAGGCCACGTGAAAGGAATACGAACAGTGGAAATCAACTGGGTTCAGGTGAGTTGTACACTGTAATGTGTCGCATTATTTTCTGTAGCAGCCATTATCGAAACAACAAAGGACCCTGAATTGTCATTTAATAATTGTAAGAGCAGTTGTCTGATAAATTTTCAAAGGAATCACCGAGAGGTCATAAAATGCGCTAGTCTGCCCCAAACTAGCGGGGCGAAGGGGGGAGGGTGGTTATTAGAGGAAATGCGCTAAGTAGCTAAGCTCAAATGATATTCTTAAATTACAGGATGCCTCTGGACGGTGGACAATGGAGGAGATTCCCAACTCCGAAAAAGTTTTCAAAGCTGATCTGGTCATAATTGCGGCAGGATTTCTCGGACCTGAGAAAACTTTGGCGGAGCAGTTTGGAATTAAAAAGGTAAGAAGGACGGGTTCATAGGTGATTCGTGAACGTACCACAAAGATGCAGGCGTAATTTATGGGCGAATAACGCTCAGTATTTTCTGTTTGTAGTCGCCATTTTTGATTTTGAAACCAAAGAAAGGGTGGTGGGCCGTAGTAACCACTTAAACTTTTGCTCATAAATCAGTCGCAGTAAATAATAGATCGGGATTAACTAACCACTCTAAACAAGATTATTGTGAATCTTAGGGCTGTTGCAATCAACTTCTCGCCTTTCACAAGTTCAACGAATCCCTGTCACGCCCTCTTACGCTTACACATTCCTTCTCATCATGGAGTGGTTACTAAATTATCCCTGACAGGGTGCAACAGAGATGCCTGTATGATAGGTTTGCTGTGAAAAGTGATTATTTTAAACCCCCGGGTTAAAAACTCTTACATGTATCTTGTGTTAACCATGTACTGTTGTCAGCTCTGTTTACTCGTATTTTTCTTCGATCATAAGGCGCTCGAAAAAAAATCTCGAAATAACTTGACATGGTATCGAAGCGAAGCGCGAGATGGTTGGGAGGGCATGAAGTGTACAATGTACCCTGGGTGCCAGAGACTGTTCTTGCGCGGTTTGTGCGAAGATTTCCGCCACACGCGAGAAAGAAGCCTCTGGTACCCATTGTCTGAAGAATGAGACTGTAAACAACCACTCAAGACTTTTGAAATTATTCTACATGATTAATGGCTTAATGAACAGATGCTTCCTCTGCAAGACTTATCACATTTTTTCAATTGAAATTAATGCTGATTTTCTGTTTTGCCTTCACAGGATCCCAGGAGTAATTTTGCGACTGACAAAAACTGCTTTTTGACCAGTGTTCCCAAAGTGTATGCAACCGGAGGTAAGATACCTTGCACTACTGGCTAAAGGAGCTTCGTCGCCAAGTTTATCACAAGGAAGCTCAAACAAAGGCATTTTGAGCGACGCGTGTCAATCAGAAGTGGGGTCTTTTTCATTTAAAAGCACGTTAACGCTACCAAATTTGTATTTCTAAGTGTGTTTACTATTACAGAGACGATCTGTCCAAAAATTTGTGCAAAACCACAGTCCAAAAATGACAAAAAGACCACTTTCGGTTGAAGTGCGTCGCTCAAAAACCTCTTTGCTTAAGCTCACTAAAATTCAAACGGAGGGAATTGCCAGAAAGATAAGTGAAACAAAAATAACCGCGCAAAAAGTTAGAATAGGGTATAAATGACACAGCAAATAGAGAAGGAAGCAAGGATGAACAAACGTGAAGAAGAGTGAAACGGATTGCTTTGGTGATGTTTGAACACTTGTTAGGCTAACTGTTTTTCAAAGCTCATATTTGTTGTTTGTAATGACTGATCATGATAATACTTGGGAGACGTTTTGTTTGTCATAAAGCTGTGAATGATCATTTTGTCGTGCACGAGTAGTTTCTCAAATTTCGTTGCGAATAAGGACGCGTAACTCGCGTGCGTTAACTGGTATTAAAAACAAAATGAACTTGACAGCTGAGACGCAACCCTTGAAGTCCCTCTGAGAAACAGCGCCGAAATCCCTGCTCTAGGCCCCCACCAGTGTACTAAGATTTGAGTACGCGCCATGAAGTTGAAGGTAAATTCGAAACTCACTTCCGGTAATTCGTTGAGTCCGTTGAGGGTCCAGAACAAGGATAAAGGAGCTGCTTTGCAGACGTTACGATTACGTCTGCGACGTAGGCTAGAGATATGATGAATAGCCTTAAGTCAGCCCATATTTTCTGAAGCTTTCCACTCGGAATGGCATGAAATCTTGAGTTGGGTTCCCTGTAATCTTCTCCATTATCATCATCATTATCATTATTAAACGATGAGTGCCAAGGGTGTGAAAATACGAGTGGCAAATGTTTATTTTAACACGTAGAGATCTAACTATCCATCTCTTTTTTCAGATTGCCATCGGGGCCAGTCTCTGATTGTAACAGCCATTTCAGAGGGAAGACAGGCTGCACGCCAAATCGACCTCGATCTAATGGGTGAGACTTCCCTGGCGGGACCAGGGGGTCAAATACACAGTGTAACGCCCATCACAAGGGCAATTCAATCGACTGCCTAAGAGAGTATACCCCTTGAGATAATCACTGAAACTACAGGGACCCGGCCTTTGTTTCAGTATATAGTAGGCTACCCAATGTAAGGGAATGTATGGATCCCGGATTCCTGGAAATTTTTGCTGTGGAATCCAGAATCCTAGGCTTTGGAATCCTGAATAAAGCTCTATGAATCCGAAATCCCACTAACAACTAGAATCAGGAGGTCACTGACAAAGAATCCAGAATCCTTTACCTCGAGTCCAAAATCCAGAATCCAAGATTTTATTAGATTCCCTTACATTTGGCGACGTAGGACAGTCACGGTGTAAATTAATTTATAAGTTATTATTAAAAGAGGAGAACTTAAAATGAAGGAATTTATTAGTGTAGTTTAAAGCAAAAGATTTCGTAACTTATCTGTTATTCACCTGTATTCATCAATAACTTATTTAAACACCAAAAAATTGAAAATAATCTTATTTTTCGTGGCAGTAGTTTTAAAAGAAAGAAATTGTTGAGTTCTGAAAAAATATTTTACGGTTTAAAATTGTGGTTCTCGAATGAAGCCTTGATTATCGTTTTTACAAATATCCATGACACGTGAATTTTGGTTCTAAGAAGAGTTAATTATTTGTCCAGTGCATGTGTCATTATTGTGTTTAATATAAGAGAAAAGTGTTTTGTTCGTTTGGGTACTTCATATCTTTTTAACGATGTCAGAAAAACGGTCACCTTGTACTTAGTTTTGAGGTATGGTCGGTAAGGTTTTAATAAAGGACGTGTAAACATAGCTTTGTGATACGTGTTTTATAATTGCAATTTTTTGGCAAGTTGTAATTTGTGTAACCACGGCATTCAAGCGTAAAAAAGAGACATAATTTGGCAGGTGTAATTACCTTATTGATATGTTAATGACATGTGTTTCAGGATAATTGCAAGTGGACGGACTGGCCGCATCAAAACAAAGTCTACAAGCTCCCCGTCTTTTCTTCCCCCTCTTCTCGCTAGCCGTTTCCCCGCTCTACTTATTAAGAGTTTGTTGCAGGCTACTAATTTTACCCAGTTCTTATAGGGGCAACAGCCGAAGTCCCATTTGTATCCGGAGATTTTACCAAAAACGCCGCGGGCACAACCGACACTGGATAGAGACTTTTTCTACTTGTATTTTTTTTGTTTCCCATTTCAGACCGCGTGATGTTCTCAAGAAAATTTTCCTTTTTGTCTATACATAATGATAATTACAATACACCTGCTTCTGGGTGGGACGGCATTTGGAAATACTGTTCTCTTGGGTAACATGGCCGCAAATGAGAAAACAAAAGTTACAAGCGAAAAAGGTGTTTTCAAGTCGTTTTCTGGTCGTCTTCTCAAGTTTGAGCATGCGTAAAAGGCAAAATTTTGAGATGCAACAAAAGTGACTTTCGGGTTAGCCTGTGTTGCAGCTGGACTTGTCACTCGAGACCCAGATCAGAGAGAATTCGATATAGTACGTTCGCGTAACGGCGCCGAAAAGCTCGTTCTTATGTTTGCAGGAAAATCTTTATCCACCTCTGATTGGCTAAATTTTCTAACGCGCTCTGTGATTGGACATTTCTGTTCGCAACAATCACGCAATACTCCGCAAGGCTAAAAATAAATTTGTACACTACAAAAAAGGAATAATTTTGCATGGCAAAAGGCCAAAGAAGTTTTGCCTATTTCGTCGGTTTATTGTAATTTATGCTGTCGTGTTATAGCAAAGAAGGGTTTTGCTAGCTTAGGGATGGAAACAATTCGACGTCATCGCCGAAATCGCGAGTCTAAATGTATCTTTGAAAGCCTTTTTCTGCGACGCGCGTTACTTTCGAGTCAAAGTTTGCTTTGACTTGATTCGCAAGGGCAATGTACGAAGCGTGCGAGAATTCTGGCCGGACAGTCATTATCTAGAATGGCTTTAGCTCATTATTCAGCGTAACATTCCTTTGTTCTCTGTTTTATTTAATTAATTAATGATACAGAAGCTGTCTACTCCTCAGGCGCTTGGCATTTCACATAGACTATTTACGAAACGCAAGGGACCATGGGAAGGAGAAATAAAAAAGAGGTCTCTCGTGCGCTTTCTCCTTCCCGCCGTCCTTGGCGCGTAAAGTTTCATCGAGAAGGAGACGTCTTCGAGGCGGACACAATATGACCAGTCATGCTCGACCAACAAAAATAAAAAATGATAATTTGAATATCGTTGACTTGTTAAGTTTTCAATAGACCCTTCCACGATTTTTTTCAACTTTTGACGGGGGCAAGTTGGGGGAAATTCGTCGGCACCACGTGGAAAGAGCATCTTAAAATTAGTAAAATCGCCAAGTTTGAAAGTGAATTGTTAAAAACTAACGAAGATATAGCTTCTTAAAGTCGCGAAATTTTACAGACGTTTGTGTGGCGAAACAAGCTTGACCCTCCCCCCGCCCCCCACCCCCACCCCACCATACAAACGAACGTCTGCAGACCTTGCGGAGCTATATCTACACTACGAGTAGTCCCCCATTTTTCCTCAGGGATAGTAGAGCGAGCAAAACGCGAGCGCGCGTGAAAATCAACCCACGCGAGAAAAGGCGACACGCGTTTTGCTCGCTCTACTATCCCTGAGGAAAAATGGGGGACTACTCGTAGTCTAAGCTATATCTTCTCTCATGTAAGACGTTTCACTTTCAGATTTAGCAATTTTACTAATTTTAAGGCGCTCATTCCAGTGAAGTCGACGGATTTTCCCTAACTAATCCAAGTCAAAAGTTGAAAAAACCGACGTAGAATGGTCTATTATTCTGCCATTACCGTAGATGGTGCCTGTTTTAATCAAATTTGCCGTTACCTGCATATTTTCTAAGCCAAGCAGTGGTGGATCCAGGGGAGAGGATCGGGGATCTAGACCCTCGCCTATCAGACATGTGATTGTTTTTTACTTCTTGTTTGACAATGTAGTTTCCGCATCGAGAGGATCGCATATCACGATTCAACAGGTTTTTTTTTTTCTGAAACGCGCATTGCATTTTGTCACTATTAAATATCAGGTATATTAAAAAATGTAATTTGGGGAGGGTCAGGGCCTAAGGAAACTGATTGATTTAGCTAAAATTGAATTGAGCTATAACTGCAAGGGAGGGGGAAGCTGGGGGTACCGTTGTATGGGGGTTGCCTGGTCCCTAAGCCTCATAATTTCGCTCGGTCACTGAGTTTCGGTTCACCTGGTCCCGCCCTTTCGCCTCGGAAACGTCATCAAAGTGCATTAGCCGAGAAGTCCTGAGAAAACGCCGTACAGAGATTAGGCAATTACAAGAGACGAAGAAATTTTGATTTGCAGCAAACAACGTTCTCCTCCCTCTCACCCAATAAAAAAATTCCTGGAAGATAGTGAAAATTTTAAAAGCTCCAAACCTAGGAATAAACGCCCCTTTTTTAAACCAAAAACCTCCACCAAAATTTTATTTCGTATGTACTAGAGACCATCTGATCACTTTCAGTTTTTTCGATTGAAACTGAAAAGGGTCACAAGATAATGAAACAGTGGTCGATTCCCAAATAACTCAGCGAGTGATGCATTATGATCTGTAAGGAGGAAATTTAAAACAGAAAATGAAAACTGACAAATAGTGTCAAATGTACTTCTTGTAATTTTTTTCATAAATAGAAAAATTTTTAGAAAATGGCCGATTATATAAAGATATCTGCTTTTCTCGATTTAGCATCCTTAGAAGCCTTACTACTGAAATGTGTTGCTAAAGAATTACAAGAAAGTGAAACTATGTACGTCCTTTGTTCTCTGCCTTATTTAAATAATTATACAGTGAATGATCAGTCCTTATCCGACATGCAAAAATAGACAAAAATAGCAAAATTTGAATAGTGTTGACTTGTCATAACGTTTTGGTTCCATAAATAAGAGATTCTGTTTTCTGCGATTGAAGGAAATGGTGAGGCCCAAAATTCTTCGTTAGCTGTGTATTTTCTAAACCAACATATGGGAAGTTTAAAACTCTTCGAACCAAGGGATCACGTACTCTTCTGAAACCAAAAAAAACTCCACCAAATTGCCTTTTTGTATTTAGCTTGAGACTATTTATATCTTACTTTTAGTTTCCTTCGATTGAAACTGATTTACATTCCGAATCACAGTATGATAAAACTGATTTCCAAATAATTCATTGAGTGGTATATTATTTTATGTCAGCAACACACTTTAAATAGACTATGAAAAAATTGAGCAAGGTTACTTCTTGTCAATATTATTTATATTTTTTTATAAATAGAGAGATTTCTTTTGGCAGTTTGTATCAACATATATCTCCTTTACATCTTGCATCCTTAGCCGCTGGTTCACAAGAAAGTGAAATGTGCCAGAAACAACAGCAAAAATGGTTTTGTCAAAAGTTCCTTCAAAAGCAAGTTATGTCGCTAAACAATATTTTTCACAGCCACTTCTCATACATTGTAAAATTCTACAAGATTTGAAATGTTTGACAAATTAAGACGCAGTTCATTAAATTATGCAATTTTTTATACGCGCGAATTGTTGAATGAACAGTATTTTGCCTTCACTGCTCAACCGGGCACACAAAATGATAATATATAGGCGCGTTGCCCAACCAAGCCACCTTCCCGTTTATTGAACTTCAATATGCTTAAAAATGTCCTTTACCTTTAAGCAAAATTAAATGCACCAAAGCCGGGCACGAAGACCCCAAAACCCAGCAGGTGGAAAAAGGAGGGAACGTGCACCCCCGACAAAGGCAGTGGTGCTTCCCTCGGGGTTTTAGGGTATACCATGTAAACTCAAGCATGCACAAAAAGACAAAAGTTACGGAAGGATATGACCTCCCACAAAAGCAAAACCTGGTGTCTACATAACAATATTTGGAAAATTAAAACAAAGACGAAACCTGATAGACAACTTAACGCGCAAAGGCTGGCCGTAGAATGCCTCACCCTCCTAACGGCCAAACATTACAAACATGGGCTCCTGATACAAACTATAATCCACGCTTAGCACTCGTTCCAAGCCCTCTGATTCGTGCCGGCAAAAAATCAATTTATGCTAATATGATTAACACAATTACATATTTAACCGCGCCTCTGATAATCCGAAAAGACCAAGGTGCTGTCCTGGGTACCGACACAAAATGGTGTTGTGTTCACACCTTGAGTGTCCGATATGTGACTGCGTACATATTAAATCCATTTCGCCTAGTCAGACGCCATATTGAAATATGAGCTTGGTAGCGAGTACGAAGCAGTGGACTGCCCCGGAACTAACTGAAAAACGGTGTGCACACAGACAGCCGGTGCCCTTGTACTCGATGAGGTACTGGCACCATGCCCGAATAGGCCATTTTCGATATATTAAAATTCATACTTGGCTTCGAGGCTTGGGGGAATAAAAATGTATGATTCCTTGCTGAGCGTCAAAATGTTATCTCTTTTTTTATTACCTCAAGCCTCGCAGCTAAGTATGAATTTTAATATATCGGAATTGGTCTATTCTAGTTTGGGTACTTGAAAAAAGGGTCTGTTCACATTATAGTGTCCAACGAGTACCGTACTAGGGCACCGTGCGCGGGCAAGTGTAAACAAAAGTAAGCTTATTAGTCCAGACAATTCCTTGCTCCCAGCTTTATTTTGATAATTATACCGTCACCTTCGACAAAAACGTAAACGAAAGGAGCAATTTTATCAATGTTGACTTTGTAGTTCTCCATGAATAAGAAAATTCTGCGATAAGAGTAGATGCTTTCTAAACCAAGATATTGAAAGTTTCTAAAAGCTTCGAAACTAGGAGTTACGATCTCTTCTGAGACCAAAAACCTCCACCAATCTACTAGACAGCTTCTGGCTTTCAGTTTTCTTCAATCGAAACTGATATATTTCCGACAGGATCACCAGAAAATGAAACGTTTCAGAAAAAACAAAAACACCAACTTCGTGATTGTTTTGTTTAAGTGTTTGTTAATCAGTAAGTTATCATTATAAATATAAACAATCTTTGAATGAAATTTAAATCAAATTACTGAAACGAAATTTTTGACCTAAGGTCCAGTGAATTCAGTTAGAAATGATTTCCTTTGTGTGCGTGATTGTCTAAAATGAAACTTTTGAACTTAGCCGGAATAATAAGAAATATGAAAAATTATTTCAAGTTTCTTTGGAAGAATTTCAAACCGCATGCTTGTGATTCGTCACATGTACCTTCCGTTGCCTGAACATAAAAAGGCAGTTTTTCCAAGCGAGATGTTGCTATTTTTCAATACACAGGAGGCTGAGCTATCCTTAAAATTAAGGTGAGTTTTGTAGTCTTAACGACTGTTTTAGCAAAATAACTATATAAACTGTATAAACTAACTATTTGGTAAAAAGGATAAAAATTTGTTTGTTATAACAAGAAACTTCAGAGAGCGAATAAATGGTCTAAATTAAGGTAAGACCACTCAATTTATAGTTGTCATGTTATCCCCAGCAGAAACTAAAGATTTTGCTGACCAGTTTCTGAGAATGGCGAATAGAAATATTATTCCTAGACTGTCCTGATTCGGATGTATCTCAGGAAACAATTTTGAAAGAATTTATTTGTTTCAATAACAGCTTCTTTATCATTCCATTCAATTAAATAGATTAAACGCACAGGAAGGAGATGGCCGGTCAGGGAGATTACGTGCACAAGATTTGGTCATTATCCAGTCAACGCTTCTTAGAGTTAGAACTGCCCGAGGATGCAGCTTCAGAAAAGGAGCAGGGGAAAAGTATTTTTATTTTCTCTTATTTCTATTGATGTGCGAATTCCAGCGTAAATTTATTTGCAACTGCAACGTAAGCGTATAATTGTCGCATTTGCTTTCAAGCTCAAAAACAAAAACTGATGAAAACTCAATGAACTGATGAACACATCTAATTACTATATTAATTTACAATTCGTGAAATATATTTTAGCTTGCTTTGACTTTCGTGACGAAATATTAACATTGTAGTTTAATGGACAGGTGATTAAATTTTAGTTTTTACTCTTAAACTATAATTATAAATAGCTTTTGCATTACTGTATGTACTTGTATGGTCAGGCAGAAAATGACTATAAACAAGACGGCGTACATTTTGAATCCTCGTCCAAAACAGGATAAAAACATGTGGCTTTTGTCCTAAACAGGGTCAGGGTTTCAAACCCTCAGCGGCTAACCTATTCTCAAATATTAATCCAGTACAACCTGGTAGCACCGTGGGCAACTTTTATAGACTTTCTAGGCTTGTTTTGGTGCCTTTGTTTAATTTTTTTGTGTGTGAGTGTTTGTGTGTGGATTTTGTTCCAAGATGACTGTAAATGAGTAAGTTGTTTAACCTAATAATTTATATATACTGTACATTTTCATTCAGAAACCTATAATGCCATCTTCACTGGAACAGGGAAAGAAGATTTGAGTGAGTAACAAACATTTTTATTTATTTATTTATTCATTCATTTATTTATTTATTTATTTGTATAGTTAATAGCATGATTTGTAGTGATATTTGGCATAAATACCACGAGTGATATTTCGAAATTGTTATACGTAATTTCACGAGCCTTTAGGTGAGTGGAATTTGAGACAATTTTGAAATATCATTAGTGGTATTTTTGCCAAATATCACGTACAAATCATGCTGTTATTTGTTTATACTACTACCCGCAAAAGGTTTGTAATTTTTACATGTAGGTATTTCAAATTAAGCTGAAATACCACTGCTCTAAGCCAATCAAATTGCAGAAATTTCTCATGTAGTAGTATAAATTTAGTTATTTGTAATTTTGATGTACTACAACTCAAGGATATGTATTATGCATGAACTATTAAGCAGCCTGTTGGATTTTACGACTGCATTGTCAGTTTGTATTTGCTATTAATTATTGGTGCTAATGGTATGTGTTCATAACCTATTGCGGATTATAGATTATAGATTGAGTACACTGAGTCTTCTGTAGAGAACAGGCTCTTTGGGTTGAGCATTAATCATATCAAACATCGAGGCGCCACTTTAGAAACAAGAAGGGGATTGGAGGGGAAATATGTGTCCCGTAATTTTTTAGGATCTTTAGTACTGGGTACGAGCCGGTCTGCTATTGGCCAATTTTTTTCCCTGTTCTTAATAACAGTCCCAGAAGTCTTTGCGCAGTTAGCTCGACCCAATTTCCTTTTCTTTTCTCAACTGATGAATTCTGAAGAAAATCATGCATTAGGATCCCCATCATGGGCTTAATAGTAGTACTACAATTTACTTCCAAAACCTTTTTATTACCTTGTCCTTCTGGCCGAAAGTAAGTTGCCAAAAACAGATTTTTTTTTCTTTTTACATACTTAGGCAAAATAACTTTCAAGAAAAAGACTCTGATTCCACACGTATTTGTATATTACCTGGTATTTCAAAAGGACTCAGAAAACTACAGCATGGAAATTGATGAATTTGGCGACGACACCGATGTATTTGTGAAGGTAGGTGAACACTATCTTAAATGATTGACAGAATATTTTAAAACATGTCTCAGATTATAAATATCCAGATTACAAAGAAATGGTGATTGTAGGGCTCCCTTCTTGTAGCTCTTTATCTCACAACCACTAGAAATACGTTAATCGCAGAAACTCGTAAAGCTCAGGGGAGGGGAGGGTGGCCCCCAAAACGTGAAGGGTCTGCAATTAGGAAAATTTTTATGTCAGGTTACGGTTCTCAGATGATGTTTCACTTCCCAGCATCTGCTCGCAGAAACACTTTGCCGACAACTTGTTACCACTTATTCTAGAATTCTAATTCTCAAATCCATTAATCATTCATAAAGAAAATACAAGTTAAGGAAATTTTAAATGTTTAATGAGTGTTTAAAAATCAGATGAAAAACTGCTCTCTTTTGAATCCTTAATTTGTCGTTCTAGAATCATTTTGTTTGAGAAGTAATATCGAACATTCGACACAGTGTTTCATCAACTGTTAAAACACCTCGAAGTTCGTTAAAAATGCTCCGCTGCGCGTCGTAGTTTCAACTCTCTTCGCTATGTTTCATCTGGTGATGAAACAGTGCGTCTCATGCTTGATATATTACTTAACTGTGTATTTGGATATTTTATCTCAACAGCGTATGAAGCCAGACAAGCCTCCAAATCCTTCTATAACATTCATCCCCCAGACAATATCCAATGGACCTTTCTCGGCTCTGCTTGCTGTGAAGCCAGCCTGGACCAGTGGTGAAATAGAAAGATACGTCAATAATAAGTCCTGTGAGAAAAAGTACCTTTGTTCAAGGTGCGATGGGACTTTGGCGTTGAAGTCAAACAATACAGATGACAAGGGCTTGCCCCTTAATCCCCATCCAGATATATTCTTTCTTGAAATAGATGCCTAGAAACTGCATTCTAAGGAATTTTTCTCCAGTTCAATCGAGTTAAGAGTGAATAAATAGAGAAAATAAACTCACTTAAGGTAATTCCCCTGTAAAGGTAGTACTATCCATACTTTTTTGGTATAGGACATTTAAAAATGCAATAAAAAGATGGAGTCACCACGTTTAAGACTGTTTTCGCCATATGTGTCCGATATTCTATTTTTTGCACGCGAGATGTTCGAAACTTTAACTACCTTCGAAAATTTTATAAAGCAAAAACCATGAATGTTACTGGACCAGTGGCGAAATAGAGAAATATGTAAAATTTCTTAAAAAAAACAATTGAGAAAAAGTAACTTGCTTAACCGTTCAAATTTGCTGCCATTTTAGCACTCAGTTTGTTTTAGTCCGTCTCTCGGAAGCCTCTCGCAAAAAAGGAACTGTGACGTATAAGTTTAAGGAACTACAGTCAACTCCCGCTACAAAGGACACCCCAATAAAGCAGACAGCAACCTCGTTCCCAGGGTCTCTCATGAGAGACCCTGGGAACGAGGTTGAGCGGACAGTAGCTAAATCCCCGAGAAAAACAAATTACAGATGTTTGACTGAAATAAACTCCCGCTATAATGGATACCCCGATAAAGCGGACAGTTGCTAAATCCCCGGGAAAAACAAATTAAAATGTTTGACTGAAATAAACTTCCGCTATTACGGGCACCCCGATAAAGCGGAGAGTAGCTAAATCCCCGGAAAAAACAAATTACAGATGTTTGACTGAAATAAACTCTCGCTATTACAGACTCTCGCTAAGGAGGACATTAACTCGAGGTCCCTGCAGTGTCCGCTATAAAGGCAGTTGACTGAATAAGGTAAATTAAGGAAAAAAGTTTTAGTGCTTGCTTTTAAATTGGCCAGTTTTTGAATACAGTCAACTCTCGCCTTGCGGACACCCTGCTATAGCGGACACTCCGATAATACGGACAGCAGATAAATTCCGGGCAACAATAAATTACAGACATTTGACAGAGATAAACTCCCGCTATTACGGACTCTCGCTACAGAGGACACTAACTGAAGGTCCCTACAGTGTCAGCTATCAAGGGAGTTGACTGTATTTACTGTTTCAGGAAAAATATTGTTAAGTGTTTCGAGGTTTTTTTTTTCCTCTGAAAAAAAATTCGTATCTATGCTCGCTAAAAAGTATATCTTTCACATGTGAATATGACGACCAAAATAAATTGGAAAATTCTTCTGATATCTTCAAAAATCTTCGGAGATCTTCCGAAATCTTTCGAAATAATCGGGAATTGTTGAGATCGGCATACTTCTTCAGACCCAGTGCGCAAGTCAAATTTATTCATTGTTCCACTAAAATAATTCCTCCTTTAAAACCAGCTTACCTCCATCCATATTAGGTTGCGCCGTCTTCTTTTGCCTTTTTCTTGGACATAAAGGTATTATTAGTCCGGCTAATGGATATAATTCCAATCAGTTGTCACACGTAACGCTTGTCCCTAGGGCTTCTCGCATTCCGTCCCTTTTTCTATCGGTGGTGACTAGAATGGATACCTTAAAATCGGGTTGGACAACTTATGTTTATTACAAAATTCTTTACTCTAACCACGCTATTCTTGGCAAGGCTTTTGGTATTAATATTCATCTTCTTAAATTTCCCAGATTCTAGACTTTTTGTATTCAATGGTTTGCATTTTTAATTTTGATGGCGTGACAGTAAAAACCAGCAAGTAATTATACGAATTTACTAGGCATATTTTTTAGAAAAGTGGGGAAATAAGGGTAAAAGACAGTTGTGCAAGGAAAAGAGTTGAATACAGGGTTTAGTACCAAAGTACAGTGATTAAGTTAAGCACTGCTTTAAAAACGGCTAGCTTGCAATAATATAATAATCAATGCAATGTAAATACCCGGGGTCGGCAGTTATTGATTGTTTGATTGATCAGGGGCACCCAAAGTCAATTTTCGGAAAATATCTGTTCCGAAGACGATTTCAGATTTAGAATTTTCGGAAAATTTGTTGTAAAATTTCTTGCTTGCCTCCCTCTCCTAGGATTTTGGAACATTTAAAAAATCATGGTATGATTGGCCATTTTTAACGCATTTTTACCCTAGAAAACTCACCTAGAATTTTCGGCAGCATTTTTCTGGCTGAAAGTTTCGAAAAGGTAAGTTTTGATCCCTGTAATTTTCGGATCACTAAACTTTCAGCTAGGAAATCCGAACAGATGAAGAATTTTTAGGGGATAAAAATCTGCCTATATCTACCGTTTAAATACTAAAATACGTTTAACAATGCTATGTTTAAGTGGTTTTGAACTATATTCTCGTTGGGTGCCCCTGATTGATTGTTCCCTTGATACGGATGTGGATTAGATATCAAATGAAGCGGGTTCAAGTCCTACGTAGCTACTGTTTTCTTCAGTTGTCCTTATTCTCCTATTTTTTACTTTGATTTATAAGACTCCTATCATGTATTTTGAGAGAAGATGACAATCTGACTTTGGGGTATCCATTCTGGTCACATGTTTCTATCAGTTAATGTCTTTTTACTGGATATTGTAAACGCCTTCCAAATTTGGTCAACCTTAGCTGGTTATGAACGATTAGACGGGGGATTTGAGCAAATAAGAAACGGAGAAGGTACTCTTTTGCTTAACAAGCACTATGAGGTGCTTCAAACCTTGCTCTGAATTCGAGTCATGACTTGCTTTTGGACATTTTTTAAATATCCAGTTAATTTTAGCTTTTTTGGCTAAAAATCCTGCAATATACAGACAAGTACCATGAAGCCATTGTGTTGTGGGTTCTGTTAAATAAAATGCCTTTTCCAAGAAAATAAATGTAGATTTTCTAGACGTAAAATCGGCTTCAGCCTTGTACATTCTAGATAAAACAATGCAACCTGCGATCCATAACAACACAGAGACGCTTGAATTGATCTTAAGTGATGAATAGGAAGTCGGGCTATTCCCAACTTGCTAAGTGCAATTTCAGTGCAATGCAATCTCAGACTGTTTCTCGAAAACATACTGCATTCTTAAGTATTTGAAAATATCGTTTCATTGTTTTATAAACTATTTGCTAAACGAAATCTGTCATCCGCAGCATTCTCATAAACGTTCGATCCATTTAAACGGACCGGCTCAGAGATACCCGAATCTTCCAACCTTCCCCGTTGCCCCTTTGCCCTCCCCCCACCCCTCCCCCACACTGTACGTAATTGAAACCAGCGATCGTCACAGTTGAAAAACTGTTTTTAGCAGCCTCAATGCTCAGTTATCCGAAGATGATCTGTTGGCAATCGTAGCTCAAGAACAAAAAGTAACGCGATCAAAACATTTAGGCGACGACATGTCACTATTACGGTAATCGTATTTCAAAATCAAAGGCTCCTAGGAGCGAGCTCATGGATGAATTAAATTAGTGTCGAAAAGACAGCTCAATAATCAAAGAAAAACATATAAATCTTTTTGAACGGTTCATTGTGTACGGACTTGCGAAAATACAGCGTGACTCGATCGAAGTATCCGATTGCATGTGCACCCGAATATTGTAGAAACTTTTTATCAGCGCAGCATTTCTACTTACAAAGCAAAGATCACCTTTAAAAGCAATTATTAACGCTTTTTAGTTGTAAAATAATTTGCGTTCTCATGTGACTGTCAAACACTTTCCGAACGACAATGCACTTTCTTGTAAAATAGCCAAGTTTTACATAAGCACAAGTTTTATTTAAACCGTGGTTTTAAACAATATTTTAATGGACCTCGAAGGTTTCCTAAAAGTGCGATGCTTTTAAATAAATGTTTCCATATGCTGTTCACAAAGAGTCCGTAACGGTTAGTATGTGTAGTACGAGCTATATTAAATACAGAATACAGGCGTTTATGGTTAAATTGAACTGCTTTAGAACACGCTTTTGATAAACACGACCTAAAAAAGCAGTACGTGCTCTGACCTAGCCAAGTAATTTAAACGCAGTCGAAGTATCCGATTACCTTTCTCCACTTGAATGTTCTAGACACTTGTTTATACCAGCGCAGCATTTCTTGTAGAAATTACATTAATAGCCCTGCTAAATGGAATCACCGACAAACAAAAGCTTACTTTAAGGCAAAGATCACCTAAGAATTCAAGCAAAATAGCGTAACGCTTGTTGGTTCAAAAACCTGTGATTCTAGTTCACACAACATTAATTCATTCCCTGTTTGCATACGTAGACAAATGGTCGAACGGATTCGTCCAAATAACTGAATAAACCACAATAGATACTCCTCAATGTCGCTTTAACAATTCGAGGACCTTTTTTTTGTATTGATTATAAGGCTCTTTGGCTTATTCGCTTTTCGCTGAACGAAATCCCATCGTCAGGCTGCAATAGCTCTTTCACACTCCTGTTGATCGCATCTTCTCCATATCAAGTATAATATCGGGAACAAATGTGCACAATTCGTCCAAATATGCAACAATGAACCACGCTCAATTATTTCAATGTCCTTTTAACAATTCTAAGTCCATTTCTTGCGGATGATATTATCAGTGTTCTTTAGAATCTTTCCATTTATACAAAACCCATCTCTATAATTGATGTGTCGGGAAAAAATTCGCCTTAGTAGTACCCTCTAGAATATTCCAAACATATGTGTAAAAGGCACTTGGAACAAAAGTAATACTAAGTAAGGGAGGTAAGAGTAAAGTGTCTAATCTGACTTTAATGAATAAATTAGTTAGAATCGAGTGAGTGAGTGAGTGAGTGAGTGAGTGAGTGAGTGAGTGAGTGAGTGAGTGAGTGAGTGAGTGAGTGAGTGAGTGAGTGAGTGAGTGAGTGAGTGAGTGAGTGAGTGAGTGAGTGAGTGAGTGAGTGAGTGAGTGAGTGAGTGAGTGAGTGAGTGAGTGAGTGAGTGAGTGAGTGAGTGAGTGAGTGAGTGAGTGAGTGAGTGAGTGAGTGAGTGAGTGATCGAGTGCCATTCGAGTGCCTCCAAAAGCCCATGGCATGACTACGTCATCCATGAGCTAAAAAGATAACATAGTCATACGATCTTCCAAAATAACAAGGTATCAAATGTTAGGAATTTTATCATTCAGTGACCGATGAGAGGGCTTTAACGCTTCAACGGAAATAAGCGTGCTAACGTTTGTGGTGAAAAAAAAACTGAGTACAATGCTTCCGGGGGTGTTTATTTTTAGAGAATATGCGAGAAAACGTAAAATTAAATGTCCTCCTTGTGGTACCCCTCGTCCTCTAATCTATAAAAGCTCTCTATTATCTCTTTACTGTCGAAGCAGATTACTCCACTCACACCAATGGAGTCTATTTGTGTGTATTGGACAACCCTCACGTTTTCTCAGTATTTTTAGTTCTTCGGAAAATGTGAGGCATTATCATGAAATTTCAAGGTAATTGAATGCACAGTTTAATTTTTATTGCTTAGAAGTTTGCGCACGTACCACAACAGCATCGCTTTAACCACTTACAGTACTTCAAACTGATCAAAAAGAAAAAAAGTGAAAACTAATGAGCAATGGAAAAAAAATAGTGGAAAAATTAATTATAGGATCCACATCTTCAGCTAATCCTTATTAAGTTGGTAAAAATTGAGAAAAAGTATCACAACTATTTACTGAAAAAACTGTACCTTATAAAATCTATGTAAAATTAGCTTGAGTTTGATCGTCCGGGTGAACGTAGTCCTGCATAGGACTGTTGTTGTTGACAGTGACTGACGTTTCGACAACCTGTGAGGGATCATCTTCGGAGTCAAAGTGAGTTGTATCACGTCAGTTGATGGTATTATACAAACTAACTACGAAAGAACGACTGGAGAACTGACAATTTGACGACTGTTTAACTTTGACAATAGACGGATCGAAACGCACCAGTTACTGATTACGAGTCTTCATAGCCAATAACGTCAAGGCTTAACTGATAGACGAGCAATAACATCGCGAAAAAGTTGACCAATCAGATCAATAACCAGAGTATAATACCATCAACTGACGTGATACAACTCACTTTGACTCTGAAGATGACTTCCGCACAGGTTGTCGAAACGTCAGTCACTGTCAACAACAACAGTCCTATTCAGGACTACGTGCACCCGGACGATCAACGTCAATAGACTGCTCGCATTCTGTTGTTATATGTAGTTGCTTCTTAATTCATTTCGGCTAGGTAAACACTACAAGTGTTGGTGTTTCCGCCGGTGCACTCGCAGTGGCACGATAAAATAACCCCATCAGAGCAATTTAATTTTTCAGTAAAACCTTGGTAACGATGGTTGTCCATGTAATCCCACACCTTCATTTCGCCGGTCCCCACTCCAAGCGTGTTGACTCCTAAAAGTGGATTGGAGAAAGCAATAGTGACGTTGGTGTTATTCATCTTATAGGTAACGTACCCTGAACATCCTGCCATTGACCAGTCTCTTTCATAGTTGAGGACCTTTTGATGGTCGCCTGCGTTAATTGTTTTCGGCCAACTGAAACCATCCGCGAGTCGTCCGCTGTAGTACCATTCTTCCATATACGACATAGAAAATTGCGTCTTGTTAGTGATCTCCACCAGGCAATTGTGTTGCTTCACCATTATGTACCTACAAAGTTTAAAAGCTTATTAGCCTTGGAAAACAGCCGACATTTGGCGACGCCACCGCTAGTTTTCCCAAAAAAAGTCTTCTGACAAACGAGCGAAGAAACTCCATACCGATGACGCGTCCACTACCCAAATCTGGGTAGTGCCTCTGATTGGTTGAAGCAAATTTCCCACGCGGCACGACTAATCAGAAGCTTTACGCAGATCGGAGTAGTGACATGTCGTCAGTATGGAATTTCTGCACTCTTTTCCCAGACGCCATTTCGCGAGGAAACCAGTAGTAGCATCGCAATGTCGGCTGTTTTCTCAGCCCAAAGAGCTATGTATCTTAACTTTATTGTCGGAAACATCTGATTCTTTGTAACCAAGCCAACAGTTTAAGTGAGTGGCTAGAGTATTTATCGAAAGGGAAGGATCGGGTGAAAAGAGGAGGAAGATGAGAGGGCACGACTGTTGTGGGCCAATACTCCTCCCCGTTTAGTTCTTTCATAAGAGGGCTCCCACGCGCGCGAAGAGCCCCATACTCATAGAATATGGTCAACTTCTTTTCGTTTGGTTGTCACGTGATTGACCGAGCGTACGTACATACGTACGCGTCTACGGATTGTATGGGTGGGGTAGGGAAGACTATCAAAAGGCAGGGAGGTGTGTCTCAGGCGTGTCTTGGCAAGTCCAGATCTTTTACATTGGAAATTCACAATATGGTCAATTGACTGCTGTCAAAACAGAATAGCCATTAACTAGTATCTCATGACCATATCGCGGGCTCATGTGTCAACTCATTAACGTCACGTAATTTATTTGGAAGCTGTCCGCTGACCAGTTAATTGTTTTACTAGATCGCGATCATTGTTCAATCTCATACTTTCTAGCTAGTTTGGGATCGGAGCACAGGGAAACTGATACACATATTGGACATCAATGTTGCGATCAATTGACAGCTGTCAAAGCAGGGTATCCGCTGACCAGTATCACTTGACCGTATGGCGGGCTCAGGTGTCGACTCATCGAGCTCAAGTATTTTTTGAAGTTATCCGCTGATAAGGAACTGGTTTTCAAATGATCGCAGGCTCAAGTTTAATTTTTTTAAAATTCATATGAAATATGTTGTGTTTATTTGCCGCACAATTAAAATTTTGATTTCAAACTGACCTCGGACGCGAAAATTCAGCTAGTTGCTACAAGCAGGGAAGACAGTTGCTTTCGACTTTTCTCACCATGTTCACGCGTTGGTCTCGCTCTACGTCCAATTTTTATACTCTGATTGGTCAAAATTTGACAGGTGAGTTCATGCGGAAAATTTATGCAGCATCTTGAATCTTGTTTACTTTGACAGCTGAAGCTGGCGGAGTTTTGTGTCAACTTGTGATGTTTTTAACTGTCTTTTTCCACAGGATATACAAAGTGATATCCAGCTGCTATCAGGAGTCTTTTGTTATTCATGGCTAGTTTGTTTATTGGGTTTTTGGTTGAGAAATACGTCACTTGTCAAAGTCTGAAATCCGATTTCGGATGGCATCGTTTTCGTTTTCCCCCTGCTCAATACTAATGCGTAAGAGGGTTGCAAAGTCTGAAGCAATACTGGCCTTACTTGATACCTTTCTGGAGCTGCAGCTCGAGTGGTAAGCCTGAGTAATTATTGTATTTGATGTTTGTTTTTTATTTCTAATTCAATGAAGTCGAGCGTAGTTTATGCGGCTATTTTGTTGTCTGATGTTATCAGAAGTTGACTGATATGCCTGATAATTTTGGTGATGACTTCATGGAAGTACTCTCCCGAGGGACAGGCTCCCATAATAAGGCGTGAGAAGTGTGGCCCCACAACCCCTCCTCTGGTGTCTGAAAGGCTGTGATGCAGCGTGACTCTTCGGCTAGCGTGACTTGTAAATAAGCTTGTGACAAATCCACTTCTGTGAAAACTGTTGCGCCTTCCACTTTCTGTAAAATTTCATCCACTATTGGTATTTGTACTCGGCGTCGTGTAAGTGCCTGAGGCTGTGTATAAAAGTGGGACGGGGACATCGGGATACGTGTGTGGGGACTTGGGACGTGGGGACGCGAGACGAGGGACTTGAGGACATCAAGTATGGGACGCGGGGACGTGTGGGATGGGGACGCAGGGACGTCAAATACAGGGACGCAGGGACGCGGGATGTGAATGATTATTGCAAAAGTCGCAGGCAAATGCGATATCAGTCACTTTCCTCGTGAATATGTTTCGGTGAAGGCAATCCACCCTGCCCTTCCTTACGGTTCCTCCATACCTGTTTACGAAGGGAAGACTCGGCGAAGACCCCCTGCATTGAAGAAAGTGAAACCGTTGTCCTGGTCTTCTTGCTGATGGAATATTGGAGCCTAAAGAAGGGTAGGGTGGGTTGCAGTCGCATAAAATTATGTAGAATAACACCATTCGATTCCAAATAAATAAAAATTAAGTGGCATAAGCGAGCTTCGAATCCCGAAGTGCTAACTCCGAAATCCATCGCCTGTACCACTAAACCACAAGGGATTCAACTATTGTAGCAATATTTATTTTGTTCTACATATTTTTAGTGGCAAACTTAACAGTAAATGCTTGCTAACAGTACTTAAAGGTTGATTTCCACTGACGCGTTTTTGGCTATGCACGTAAACGCAAGTAAATTTTAATCACGTAAATAAGATAGAGGCGAGATATAAATTGTTGAGATTAAGCCTGAAGTTGAGCGACATTCTACTTTTACGTACGTGCGACCTTTCATACATTGCCTCTGTTTTATTTGCGAACGTAAATTTTTCACACGTACGCATGGAAAAATTATGCGACAGCGGAAATCAACCCTAACCCTTATCACGATAGTTTGAGTGCGCTTACTCCTATTATAAAGAAATGTTTTGTGTAAACATCATAAGGTTCCAGGGTGGTTTTGGAAGATGGAACCTAATGTTGACCATAAATAACACATTTTCACGAAGAGATATAGCATTTACCTCCGACTTTTGCAATAATCATTCACACCCCGTGTCCCCTGCGTCCCTGTATTTGACGTCCCTGCGTCCCCGTCCCACACGTCCCCGCGTCCCATACTTGATGTCCTCAAGTCCCTCGTCTCGCGTCCCCACGTCCCAAGTCCCCACACACGCGTCCCGATGTCCCTGTCCCCTTGTCCCCGTCCCACTTTTATACACCGCCAGTGCCTGCTTTGGGACGCGCATGTCGAGCACCAGGCGAAGGTCTCCTCCATTGTTTGGTATAGCAGTGAGCGCTAGATGATAGCCAACGGGTTTGAACCTTAAACTTTCTCGATAATTGCTTCTTGTTCACATTCATTTTCATGTTCTCAGAGATGCGGTAGGGTCGCTGGGCTATTGGTGTAACGGTTGGGTCGATATCTAGGGTGAATTGAACATTCTTGATGTTGCCCATTCCTTTGAATAATGCTTTGTGTTCGTGATGCATTGCGTGTTCCAGAGAATTGGCGTGAACGTTGACATTGTGTTTTTCTACCCAATCAGAAGCCAGAATGGCGGCGACCGTTAGGAACAGGTCTGGCAAGATATCCCAAGGGGCTCTTCTCGCCGTTCTTTACTTTTCTTCGTGCCATATTTTTCCACCCGTTTAGACTTTCCCTCGCCCACACTATCTGCCCCTGGGTCTCCGAGGATGGGGGAAATGGTCCTCCGCAAAACATACATTGTCGGACTGGTTCGCGTGAAATCGCGGTGTTTGGCTGCGCCGACGATCGACACGATTTGTTTAGCCTGAGTATCAGGTCTTCCTAAGGGGCTATGGGAGAGGAGATAGCCCTCTCCCTTTTTCGCTTCCATCCTTCCCCTCTTCCCCTAGAAACGCCTGATACTCAGGCTACGATTTGTTGCGCTGTTTGCCCTGTTGGTAGCGAGCGGTGAAATTTGTTGTTTCGTGTGAAACTTGGCGATTACTTTTGAGGCGTTTGGCGTCGAGATCATATTTGTCCAGAAAAAATCCATGATCATAGATTCGCGAAGTGCTTTGCCTCGCATTCTAGAATCCGAAGTATGATGAATAAGCTTAGCCTGTTCCAGGCGTTCAGATAGTAGAGCGCGGTGGTCAGTGGGGAGAAAGCTAAATTGTACACCGGGAAAACGTGGGGAGAACGAGGGGGGCGAGCTATCTGAACGCCTGGAACAGGCTCGATGTTTTGATCTCGTCGTCTTCGTGTGGGAATTCGCAAAGAATGGCTTTTTCTTTGAGACGGTGGTAAAAATTTTGTAAAGCCTCGCCGTGGTCTTGCTTGATTTGCCGAAAGTCGTAGATCCGGGGAGGTACTGCCATATATGGGCTATATAGGTATGTGCCGCTGTGAAGGGTATGGTTTTCAAGCAGTTTACTCTAGGATAGGGTATATAAATCAGAGCGTTTGGGTCTAGAATAGGGTATCATTTTTCAGGAAACTGATCAGTTGGTTGAAGATTTTATATAGACCAGGGATTGTGGTATAAGGTTTTGTTTTGGCTAGACTGTGTTAGTGACCTCAGTAGTTTCTGGAAAACATCTACTCTAGAATTGGGGGGATTTGGGGAGTTTACTCTAGTAAAGGGTAGCAAAATTCAGCTGAACTAGCTCTAGTATAGGTTAAGGGTTCCAGGGTTCTAGCGGCACATCCCCACCCAGAAATTCCCAAAGTACCCCCCGGTCGTAGGGAGTTTCGATTCCCGGGGGGTGGGGGAACTCTGCATATGAAAGTGGTAGGGATGCTTGTCGTCTCGCTTAGGGGGTGTAAATTTCGGATTTTGGTCTCACTTAGGGGCAAAACGCCATCATATTTAGCCGTGAAGGTCTCCTTTAGGGATACACGCGAAAAAATACAAAAATATGTATTTGATATGTACATTTTTAAATCGTTTTATTTACTCCATTCATATAATCCAACTTTTCTATGACATCAATACTTAAAGAAGACGTCTTTGTCCATTGTTTTACAAGAGTGTAATACGAAACTTTGCTGCTGACACAAAACGAATATTTGATCACGGTTAAAAATATTCACAAGCTTGATATTTGATTCTTGTGCCAAAGATGCAATAAGTGAATATGATGAACTGAAGATTTATCACAGTGCTTTTAAAAACTACTTAGGGGTAAAAGTATTCGATGATAATGTCTTTGCCATCATTAAAAGTCACTGTATTTTTCATTTGTCTGTGTTTTAACATGGTCTCTTCTAGGGGTCAAAAAAAGCTTGGACCACGCCCAGATTGGTCTCCTTTAGGGGTTTTATTCAAAACTTCCGACGAGCATCCCAATCCCTTTCATATGCGGAGTCCCCCACCCCCATCCCCCGGGTCTCGATTACCGTATTGTAATCGGTGCCGAGTAGGGCAAAGTATCGAAGATGTCATTTGTGGCCTCGCCGACAAATCGGATCGTAGGGCCGAACTCACGCAAAGTTTTCGAAGCGCCTACGCCACTTCCGCCACTGAAGACCAAGGCTTGCTCTATTGCTGAGTGGATCGAACGGTGGAAAAGGTGGTAAACCGCTGCGAGGAATGATATTTAATGTTGAGATGGCGGTCGCGCCCCGCGGGGGGTACTGCCATATATGGGCTATATAGGTATGTGCCGCTGTGAAGGGTATGGTTTTCAAGCAGTTTACTCTAGGATAGGGTATATAAATCAGAGCGTTTGGCTCTAGAATAGGGTATCATTTTTCAGGAAACTGATCTGTTGGTTGAAGATTTTATCTAGACTAGGTACACAGCTACTCTAGGATAGGGGGATTTGGGGAGTTTACTCTAGTATAGGGTATCATTTTTCAGGAAACTGATCAGTTGGTTGAAGATTTTATCTAGACTAGGTACACAGCTACTCTAGGATAGGGGGATTTGGGGAGTTTACTCTAGTATAGGGTAGG
Organism: Porites lutea; assembly: GCF_958299795.1. NCBI lineage: Eukaryota > Metazoa > Cnidaria > Anthozoa > Scleractinia > Poritidae > Porites > Porites lutea. The sequence continues at coordinate 52,972,823 of NC_133201.1, read as the reverse complement.
AAAATTCAGCTGAACTAGCTCTGGTAAAGGGTAAGGGTTTTAGGCTCCCAGCGGCACATCCCTACCCAGAAATTCCTAAAGTGCCCCCCCCCCGGGGGTCGCGCCTTCTGCTGCAATTGGTTTTGGAGCACTTGTAGGTGCAGTTTCATCTGCGTTGGTTGGCATGGCTGTGTTTTGAAACCTTCGTTGCGTGAGATGTGATTCGCTTGTGGGAGTTTGCTTGGTTTTCCTCGTCGCCACTTTCGTATCTCTATGAATCCATTTATTGAATATAACACTCCGAGTGATACAGGCAGAATGAAATGAAATTAATTAAGCTATTATTAGATGTCGTAATAAAATGTCTATCATTCCAAAGTAATTCAATCATTCAATGTGTTCTATTTTTAAAACTATAAGAGTTCATTGTTCAATTGTATAATCTCAATTTTCAGTTCATAACTCGATATGACATTCCTCCCTTTCTGTAGTGTAGATCTTATCGGATATATATATATAGGTATATAAGTGTAAATGGATGAATAAACAAAACTGGTTAATAATAATAAAAGTCAAAAATAATAATCAATGTGTTCTATTTTCAAAACTAAGAGTTCATTGTTGCACTAATGACGTCACAAATTTCGGGTCTCTGCTGTGACTCAGACATTGAACTTGATCCGTAAAAGAGTTTGGTATCGGAAAGTCATTTTCGCCCCCGGGTGTTCGCCCCGGGGGGGAGGGGGTACTCCATTCATTACCTATACGGGTATGTGCCGCCTAAAGGGGTCGTGATTTTGAAGCTCCTGGTTTAGAACGGGGTATCCATTTCAGACGCGGTTTCTAGAACGGGGTATAATATTTCGAACGCACGAAGAAAACTCTCCACTTTTGTAAGCAGCCATTTGAAAGCATTTAAGGACAGATTGCATTTAAAAATACAGTTCAGTGCGTTAACAAGCAAACTGTTGTACTCTTGTTGCACCCTAGAACGGGGTGTAAAAAATTGGCCCGTTTCTAGAACGGGGTATCAATTTTAGGGGAAATTATTTCTAGAACGGGGTGCCAATTTGGAGTCCCAGGCGGCACTTACCCACCCAAAAAATACCCAAGTGTCCCCCCCTCCCCCCCCCCCCCCCCCCGGGGTGGTCGCCAACAAGTTTAAGTCGTGTTTGAAGATTTTTATCGTCAAAAGAAAAAATCCAGCTTGCTTTCGGCAACATATATCCTGAAAATTATTAATGTGTGCCAAGACAAGGATAAACATGAAAAAAACCTGTACAGATGAGTGATTTTATTCATAACAAGGTGTATGTAACGGCTGTGTAAATGTATGGATAGCAGAACGTCATAGTTGTTCATAGAAGGCTCAGTTGGTTAAATGTAGAGGCAAAGGATGCTCAATTGTTGTTGTTGCTGTTGTTTTTTTTTTTGTTTTTTTTTTTGAAGTGCGAAGTCAACTCTTATTACGCGGCTCTACAGGATATAAAGTACTGGCAATGGTAAAAAATTCTGCTAGAGGCTTGCGAGAAGCGCATACAAACTCGATTTTCACTTTAGCAATTTCGGTTTTGGAGTATTAGAAGTCAGTACAGTGCTATCTAAAGCCTGGGTTTCATATGTCCCGAAAATCCCAGACGATCGGGGATTTTTGCAGGGGTACCCAACGACTGTTTTCTGAAAAATATCTGTTGGGAGAAGCAAATGTTGCCTAGAATTTTCTTTTGCTTGAGGACGGCTAAAAATTCCTAGATGAAGGTTCCTTTCATGTACAATTTTCGAAGGATATCTAATAAATTTCCTACGATTTTCAGAAGTTTAATTTTTGATATTTTATTACCCAGATCATACTATTCCCCTTAGGAAAAGGAAACCTAAAATTTTCGGATTCTAACTGTGATGGAGAGAAAAATCAGAAAAATTCTCACTTTCGTAAAACGTTAAATTGCACCTAAAACTTTCGGGAAAATAACACTGAAGCCATTGTAGTTTCAAAGAGGCTCATTAACAAGTTCCCCTAGGATGACCAAACAGATAAAAATTTTGTAGCGCAGCTTAGAATGCTTTTCTAGAGATCTAAAAGTACTCTGGATAGTCTAAAAAGTGTTTTCATCCTATTTTGGAAAAAACCGTCCTTGGGTGCCCCTGTTTTTAGCTTTTACCGACAGTTCCAGATTTTGCCAATATATCGAATATGAGTGAAATCCATCATCGAACGGTCCCCGACGGTACAAATTTGGGTTTTCATTTGTCGGGAATGATCGACGACCATCGCAGAAACCTGGGACGCATCGGATAAAAAGAAACGTTCCCGATTCTCCAGATTTGTCCTCGACCATCCCAGACGATCGGGGATACATTGTAAGTGCCGAATAGAGTACCGTGCCAAAAAGAGTATGACGCATAAATTATAACAAATTATTAAATTCCTGAGTCGAGGCGATGACAACTCATGACATGATTAGGACGGAAACCACTCAAATGAGTAAAAAAATTAGACGACCCTAGATGATTGCAAGAATTAAACGCCTGAACTCTTTAAAGTAAGATGTTTTAATTATTCATTTGCCTGTTTCCGTAAATACCTTTCATGACTGGTATCAATGAACATCTATCCTTTTCCCCTGATTCTTTGTACATGTCCCATGATGTCCACCCGCGGTGTGCGTAAGAAGAAATTTAACACCGCATCCAACTAGGCCAAATTTTAACGTCTGTCACACACATTCTCTGTTACGCCGCCGTGCTCAGCAAAATAAAGGCTATCTCAGAATGCGCAAAATTTTAATAAAAGTCAATTTCTACTTTGTTATAAAGATATGGCAAATGCGAAATGTAAGTACAAAAAAAAGGAAAAATTTTTCCTCTTCTTTTTCAACATCAGTCCAACAATTACGCAATCTTTCATAACGCGATTTATGTGCAAGCCAATTAAATGTAGTACAAGATGGAGAATGTGTCAACCCAGTTAAATTTTTATATAAAACTGATAAAAAGAAAAATGCGTGTTCTAAAGTAACTTTTCTGCTACGTGCGTAATTCGGCGTAGCGAGATATAAAATGCTGTAACTTCACTTTCCTACCCTGATGTAAAAAAAACTGTACGCTCTTTACCCTTAACATACTGCTTGCCGAATAAAGTACGAGAGAGAAAATGCTGTAAATTAACTTTTCCTACCCTGATGTAAGGAAAATTGTACGTTCTTTACCCCTAACATACAGCGTGCCGAATAGAGTACAAGATGTAAAATGCTGTAACTTCACTTTCCTACCCTGATGTAAAAAAAACTGTACGCTCTTTACCACTAACATGATGCGTGCCGCATAGAGTACGAGAGAGAAAATGCTGTAAATTAACTTTTCCTACCCTGATGTAAGGAAAATTGGACGTTCTTTACCCCTAACATACAGCGTGCCGAATAGAGTACAAGAGAGAAAATGCTGTAACTTAACTATTCCTACCCTGATGTGAAGAAAACTGTACGCTCTTTACCACTAACATGATGCGTGCCGAATAGAGTACGAGAGAGAAAATGCTGTAACTTAACTTCAATACCGTGTAAGGAAAATTGTACGCTCTCTAACCCTAACATACAGCGTGCCGAATAGAGTACGAGAGAGAAAATGCTGTAACTTAACTTCCCTACCCTGATGTAAAGAAAACTGTATACTCCGGCTCTACCCCTAACATACGGGGTGCCGAAGAGTACGAGAGACAAAATGCTGTAACTTAACTTCCCTACCCTGATGTTGGGAAAACTGTACGCCTTTCACCCCTGACATACAGCGTCCCGAATAGAGTACGAGAGAGAAAGTGCTGTAAATTAACTTTCCTACCGTGATGTAAGGAAAACTGTGCTCTCTCTACCCCTAACATACAGCGTGCCGAATAGAGTACGAGAGAGAAAGTGCTATAACTTAACTTTCCTACCCTGATGTGAGGAAAACTGTACGCTCTTTACCCCTGACATACAGCGTGACGAATAGAGTACGAGAGAGAAAATGCTGTAACTTAACTATTGTTCGGGAATATCCACACATTCAATCAAACACTCGGAACTTGGACTGTATATCTTTATTCCCAGCAACGATCCTCGTTCACTACACCGTACATTCATTAATTCATTCTGCCTAATCATAACAACTCTCTTTTCTTATACACAGTCTTGGCATTTTTGTTATGAGATATCTATGTGTCATATTCTTATCACATCACGCACGTAACATTCAAAAGCAATTAACTTGTCAACTTAATACATTCCTTATCTCTTTAAAAATACACGCGATCAAGGTTTCCATTACTATGTTTAGGCTAAGAGACGTTGTGTTGCGTAACGCGCTATATGTTTCCCAACAACTATTCCTAACCTGATGTAAAGAAAACTGTACGCTGTTTACCCCTAACATGATGCGTGCCGAATAGAGTACGAGAGAGAAAATGCTGTAACTTAACTTTAATACCAGTCATGAAAGGTATTTACGGAAACAGGTAAATGAATAAACAAAACATCTTACTTTAAAGAGTTCAGGTGTTTAATTCTTGCAATCATCTAGGGTCGTCTAATTTTTTTACTTGTTTGAGTGATTTCCGTCATGTCATGAGTTGTCATCGCGTCGACTCAGGAATTTAATAATTTGTCATAATTTATGCGTCCTACTCTTTTTGGTACGGTACTCTATTCGGCACTTTACAATGCCATTTCTATATTAGAATAAAGCTCAAACATCATTTTAAAAACGCTCATTGCGAATTCTATGAACAATTGTCAATTTTCAACAATTTTTCACGCATGCTGCTCATACAAAGCCTTTGAGTGGAATGCAAAGTTTGTCTGAGTCACCGAGGGTCCAAGGTGAAAAAGCTATTTTTAGTCAGAATAGTGCAAAGCGCTTTTCTATAATCTCAGTTAACCAGTTCATAACTCGATATGACAGTGACGTACACGAAATGTCGACTGCTTGTAGCCACAAAAGACAAGCTCACTCTTTTCTTGAGTATAGGGCTGTATGTAACTGTAATTAAATGATCAATCGTTGATGTACGTGATTGGAAAACAGTGTAAAAAAGCTTTAAAAGATCCAGCAAATGAACTAATTGGCATGAGTGCATGAGTGGCATCCTGTCATGCCCTGTACATTCTGAACAAAGCATTAATTACTAATTTTCATGGATAGAACCACTGGCACAACATTTTAATCATAGCTACATAACTACAAGAACCATCTAGAGATTAGTCTTTGATGAGACACGAATTTCAAAGGTAGAGCTCTGCAGATCGAAGAGGTAAGTTAACCATACCTACAAAATGTGGTACTATACGTTATAATCTGAGCCTTGAGAACTAATCATATTTGCTCTTAGTACAAACCTTGTATTTATACCCAGGAGAAAAAGGAAAATCGCTGGTTAGCAACAGAAGACTTGCAGACGTACCGTCAGTTAGAGCAGAGAAAATGACAGCGGAAGTCAAAAGGGATGATTATGTAAGAAACAATGGCCCATTTTATATATCACATGGCTTTTTTGACAACCGCGGGCCAATTGTAACGAAGGCCTTTTTTCGACAAACGTCAAGTGTTTTTCAACACGGCGACGGTTCCAGCAAACTTTCTCCTGCCTCGTACCCAGACGCGTTCTATAGCAATTATCTTTTTAAGACTTATTTTGTTTATTTCTCGGTGAATATGGGCCAAGAAGCTAAGACGGCTATGGAAGCTATGAAAATAGAGGATACATGCTGTAAAGAAAATATGTTTGATTGTGATGAAGCTCAAAACAAATTTTGGAATAAAAATAATGATGCATGTTAGAAAAATGTTTTGATTTGGTGTGGGGGAAAGACCTCTAGAAAAATAAAATGTCTCAGTAGACAAATTATAAACGAGAACCTACATGATTTGCTGACTTTCAGGAGTTTCAGAGCCAAAATGAAAACAAAAAATGCTTTATATAAACTCTATCTCCAATGTAGCAGATTTGGTTACTCTTTTATTACAGTTAAAATTCGCCCTCACTGTCATTCTTAAGGTAAAAGTTCTTTTGAATTCTACACTTGTAAACAAGACGAAAAGGGCTAATTAACTGATGATTATAAATAATGCTACCATTTTGAAAAATACAGATTTTTTTTCAGGCTGTTACTCTTGCTTTTTGTACGCCAGATAATAGCCTTTGTTCAGCCTAAAGAAATTATTTAGATTTTGAGTCAATGTTCACTTCAAGGACTGGAATCTTCTCCATTTGACCCCCTATACACTTGTCTTTGTCACTGGTGGAGATATGTTGATAAAGATAAATTCCTCTGAGGTCATCATATCCTTTATTGTAACAGCGGAGCCCATCTTCTATTACCCTTCCCTCTTTCTGTACCCACCTCTTGAAAGAAAAACTTGCCTTTTATAGCTATATTTCCATGATCCACCCATTTAGGATCTTGACTGTATCTGCACAGGGTTGCCTTAGTTAAGCACACAAAAAAGTGGCATGGAATGCGATGGACCTCATGTTTCACAAGCTTGTGAGCCTTAAATAGAAAATTTGCTTACGGACTAGCCCAACTTCTAGCATACAGTGACTTAAAGATGTTCTTAGCGAGACGGGGGGGGGGAGTGATGAGCAGAATCTGTATTCGTGGGCAACTTCAGCACTTGCAGAATAAACATAAAAACGGAACCCTTCAGTTTTCTTTATGCAGTATTTTAAAACCGGGTAGTCACGAAAGTATAAAAATTATTAGGTTTTTAGAAAGAAAGGCTCCTTTGGTTTATAGTAAGGTCATATAGGATATTACATGGCCGTGCGGAGATACGAAATTTCTGTTCGAGCGTTGAAAAATATTTCATGAGTGAGCGCAGCGAACGCGTGAAATATTTTTTCAACACGAGAAGAGAAATTTCGTATCCTATATTTATGATATAAATACCAATGAAATACCAAAACATTTCACTTTAATATTTTTTGGTGGGAAAGGCAGGATTTATTATGTAGCCATAGCAACGGTGATATTTTCACCCGTGAAGATAACATGTTATTTTCACATGTGAAGATATCAAGTTTGGGCGCGAAAGCTCACCTGGTATTTCATTGGTGTTTATATAGTAAAGTAATAGCGGAGCTCTGGCGCGCCTACGGAGCACCATGGGTAAGTAAATCTACCCATCCCAGAAAATTTGGTAATTACGTGACCGTACACCGCCCGCCCGCCCGTCCGTCCGCACCACAGGGCAACCAATGTTCAATCTCACACTTTCTAGCTAGTTTGGCTGCACAGGAAGACTGATCTTACGCACATTGCTCATCAATGTTGTGATCAATTGACAGCTGTCAAAACAGGGTATCTGCTGACCAGTATCACCTGACCGTATCGCGGGCTCAGGTGTCGACCCATCGAGGTCGAGTATCTTTTTGAAGTTATCCGCTGACAAGTTACTAGTTCTCAAATGATTGCAGGCTCAAGTTAATTTTTTTTAATTCATATGAAATTTGTTGTGTTTTATATGTGCCGTAGAATTAGAAACAAGAAGGGGACTGGAGAGGAAATATGTGTCCCGTAATTTTTTAGGATCTTTACTGGAGACGAGCCGGTCTACTGCTGGCCATTTTTTTCCCTGTTCTTAGTAACAGCTCCAGAAGTCTTTGTACAGTTAGCTCGACCCAATTTCTTTTTCCTTTCTTAACTGATGAATTCTGAAGAAATTCTTTTGATTACCTTGTCCTTCTGGCCCAAAGTTAGTTGCCAAAAACGGATTTTTTTTTTCTTTTTTTTTATACTTAGGCAAAATAACTTTCAAGAAAAAGACTCTGATTCCACACGTATATGTATATTACCTGGTATTTCAAAAGGACTCAGAAAACTACAGCATGGAAATTGACGAATTTGGCGACGACACCGATGTATTTGTGAAGGTAAGTGAACGCTATCTAAAATAATTGACAGAAAATTTTAAAACATGTGTCTCAGATTATAAATATCCAGATTACAAAGAAATGGTGATTGTAGGGCTCCCTTCTTGTAGCCCTTTATCTCACAACCACTAGAAATACGTTAATCGCAGAAACTCGTAAAGCTCAGGGGAGGGGAGGGTGGCCCCTAAAACGTGAAGGGTCTGCAATTAGAAAAATTTTTATGTCAGGTTACGGTTCTCAGATGATGTTTCACTTTCCAGCATCTGCTCGCAGCAACACTTTGCCGACAACTTGTTACCACTTATTCTAGAATTCCAATTCTCAAACTCATTAATCGTTCATAAAGGAAATACAAATTAAGGAAATTTTAAATCAGTTAATGAGTGTTTAGAAATCAGATGAAAAACTGCTCTCTTTTGAATCCTTAATTTCTCGTTCTAGAATCATTTTGTTTGAGAAGTAATATCAAGTATTCGACACAGCGTTTCATCAACTGTTAAAACACCTCGAAGTTCGTTAAAAATGCTCCGCTGCGCGTTGTATTTTTAACTCTCTTCACTGTGTTTCATCTGGTGATGAAACAGTGCGTCTCATGCTTGATGTATTACATAACTGTGTATTTGGATATTTTATCTCAACAGCGTATGAAGCCAGACAAGCCTCCAAATCCTTCTATAACATTCATCCCCCAGACAATATCCAATGGACCTTTCTCCGCTCTGCTTGCTGTGAAGCCAGCCTGGACCAGTGGTGAAATAGAAAGATACGTCAATAATAAGTCCTGTGAGAAAAAGTACCTTTGTTCAAGGTGCGATGGGACTTTGGCGTTGAAGTCAAACAATACAGATGACAAGGGCTTGCCCCTTAATCCCCATCCAGATATATTCTTTCTTGAAATAGATGCCTAGAAACTGCATTCTAAGGAATTTTTCTCCAGTTCAATCGAGTTAAGAATGAATAAATAGAGAAAATAAACTCACTTAAGGTAATTCCCCTGTAAAGGTAGTACTATCCATACTTTTTTAGCAAAAATTAAAGATGTATAGGACATTTAAAACTGCAATAAAAAGATGGAGTCACCACGTTTAAGACTGTGTTCGCCATGTGTGCCCGATATTCTATTTTTTGCACGCGAGATGTTCGAAACTTTAACTACCTTCGAAAATTTTTAAAGCAAAAACCATGAATGTTACTGGACCAGTGGCAAAGTAGAGAAATACGTAAAATTTCTTTAAAAAAATCAATTGAGAAAAAGTAACTTACTACAAGGAGCTAAAACACTTTTTTGTATTGTAATTATAAATTGACTGTCTTGAAAAAAATGTAGAAAAATTAGACCGAATGGTCATCATCTCATACTTCCCCGTTAGCTCCAAATTTTTTTCATGATTTGAAAACAACGTAATTTTTAAAGAATTTTTTTCTTTAAACGTTCAAATTTACTGCCATTTTAGCACTCAATTAGTTTGTTTTAGTTCGTCTCTAGGAAGCCTCTCGCAAAAAAGGAGCTGTGACGTATAAGTTTAAGGAACTACAGTCAACTCCCGCTATAACGGACACCCCGATAGAGCGGACAGTAGCTAAATCCCCGAGAAAAACAAATTACAGATGTTTGACTGAAATAAACTCCCGCCATAAAGGACACCCCGGTAAAGCGGACAGTAGCTAAATCCCCGGGAAAAACAAATTACAGATGTTTGACTGAAATAAACTCCCGCCATAAAGGACACCCCGGTAAAGCGGACAGTAGCTAAATCCCCGGGAAAAACAAACTACAGATCTTTGACTGAAATAAACTCCCGCTATAACGGACACCCCGATAGAGCGTACAGTAGCTAAATCCCCGGGAAAAACAAATTACAGATGTTTGACTGGAATAAACTCCCGCTATAAGGGACACCCCGAAAGAGCGGACAGTAACTAAATCCCCGGGAAAAACAAATTACAGATGTTTGACTGGAATAAACTCCCGCCATAACGGACACCCCGATAAAGCGGACAGTAACTAAATCCCCGGGAAAAACAAATTACAGATGTTTGACTGAAATAAACTTCCGCTATAACGGACACCCCGATAGAGCGGACAGTAACTAAATCCCCGAGAAAAACAAATTACAGATGTTTGATTGAAATAAACTCCCGCTATAACGGACACCCCGATAAAGCGGACAGTAGCTAAATCCCAGGAAAAAACACATTACAGATGTTTGACTGAAATAAACTCCCGCTATAACGGACACCCCGAAAGAGCGGACAGTAGCTAAATCCCAGGAAAAAACACATTACAGATGTTTGACTGAAATAAACTCCCGCTATAACGGACACCCCGATAAAGCGGACAGTAGCTAAATCCCAGGAAAAAACACATTACAGATGTTTGACTGAAATAAACTCCCGCTATAACGGACACCCCGATAAAGCGGACAGTAGCTAAATCCCAGGAAAAAACACATTACAGATGTTTGACTGAAATAAACTCCCGCTATAACGGACACCCCGAAAGAGCGGACAGTAGCTAAATCCCCGGGAAAAACAAATTACAGATGTTTTACTGAAATAAACTCCCGCTATAACGGACACCCCGATAGAGCGGACAGTAACTAAATCCCCGGAAGAAACAAATTACAGATGTTTGACTGAAATAAACTCCCGCTATTACGGACACCCCGATAAAGCGGACAGTAGCTAAATCCCCGGAAAAAACAAATTAAGGATGTTTGACTGAAATAAACTCCCGCTATAAGGGACACCCCGATAAAACGGACAGTAGCTAAATCCCCGGGAAAAACAAACTACAGATGTTTGACTGAAATAAACTCCCGCTATAACGGACACCCCGATAGAGCGGACAGTAGCTAAATCCCCGGGAAAAACAAATTACAGATGCTCAGGTAAATTAAGGCATGGGTCCCCAATGATTCAGTATAAAAAAGTGATGGAGGGTGGTCTATCTCCGAGTACGTAAGCAGTAGAAAGATGAGACTTTGCCAGATACATACATGTGTGGTTTCTGTCAATTAGGTCATGTTTAATTATGCAAATGTTGTCACGTGACTCCACGCGGCCAGAAAACAATAAAAAGTCTTTAAACAAAAATGGCAACACTTTTTGTTGTGAGTTATTAAACCGGACTGGTTTAGGACAATGTGTAATGCAAGCATCTACAAGACTGTGCTTGGCCTTTTTTGAATTTTTTACTGTTTTAGAAAATAAACGGCTTTTTCAACTAGACCTAGTCGGCCCAAAGCAATTGTATCCCATCTTAAGGCGCTTCGATTTTAAATATCTAAAAAAGGCCAAGCACAGAAGTGATACATTAAACGGCATTAACATTATGCAACCGGTAAAATAATTGATGACACACGAAAACGTGTTGCCGTTTGAAGAACAAGCTTTTTCAGCCGATGGAGGTCACGTGACCTAATTTGCATAATTTTAAAGCTTAAAATTGACACAAACTAAAAATGTGGTTAGCTGGCAAAGTTTTATGTCTCTTCATCTAAAGCTCTTAGACATAGACCACCCCCTCACTTTTGAAGAGAGCAAATTAAGGCAAATTGAGGCCCATGCCTTAATTTACCTGAGTGTTTGACTGGAATAAACTCCCGCCATAACGGACACCCCGATAAAGCGGACAGTAACTAAATCCCCGGGAAAAACAAATTACAGATGTTTGTGAAATAAACTTCCGCTATAACGGACACCCCGATAGAGCGGACAGTAGCTAAATCCCCGGGAAAAACAAATTACAGATGTTTTACTGAAATAAACTCCCGCTATAACGGACACCCCGATAGAGCGGACAGTAGCTAAATCCCCGGAAAAGACAAATTAAGGATGTTTGACTGAAATAAACTCCCGCTATAACGGACACCCCGATAAAGCGGACAGTAACTAAATCCCCGGGAAAAACAAATTACGGTCAACTCCCTTTATAGCGGACACTGCAGGGACCTTAAGTTAGTGTCCTCTGTAGCGAGAGTCCGTAATAGCGGGAGTTTATTTCAGTCAAATGTCTGTAATTTATTTTTGCCTAGACTGCAAAACAGTCGTTTTTTTTCTCAAAATCAGTAAAGAAATCGATAAAGCGTGGCGTAAGAGTCTTACGCGCGCGAAGCGCGCGAGCCTCACACGCCCGTATGTGAGGCGAGATTAGCGTCTCTCCCCAGTCTCGCTCTCTGTTTTCATCGCGCGTACTTGAATACGCAAAAATACGAACTGTTTTGCAGTCTAATTTTTGCCTGGAATTTATCTGCTGTCCGTATTATCGGGGTGTCCGTTGTAGCGGGGTGTCTGCAAGGCGAGAGTTGACTGTACAGATGTTTGACTGAAATAAACTCCCGCTATTACGGACTCTCGCTAAGGAGGACATTAACTCGAGATCCCTACAGTGTCCGCTATAAAGGCAGTTGACTGAATAAGGTAAATTAAGAAATACAGTTTTAGTGTTTACTTTTAAATTGGCCAATTTTTGAATACAGTCAACTCTCGCCTTGCGGACACCCGCTATAACGGACACCCCGATAATACGGACAACAGATAAATTCCGGGCAAAAATAAATTACAGTATACAAACGTTTGACTGAAATAAACTCCCGCTATTACGGACTCTCGCTACAGAGGACACTAACTTAAGGTCCCTACAGTGTCCGCTATAAAGGGAGTTGACTGTATTTACTGTCTCAGGAAAAAATATTGTTAACTGTTTCGAGGTTTTTTTTTCTGAAAAAAATTCGTATCTGTGCTCGGTAAAAAGTATATTTTTCACATGTGAATATGACGACCAAACTAAAGTGGAAAATTCTTCAGATATCTTCAAAAATCTTCGGAGATCTTCCGAAATCTTTCGAAATAATCGGGAGTTGTTGAGATCTGCACACTTCTTCTGACCCAGTGCGCAAGTCAAATTTATTCATTGTTCCACTAAAATAATTCCTCCTTTAAAACAAGCTTACCTCCATCCATATTAGGTTGCGCCGTCTTCTTTTGCCTTTTCCTTGGACATAAAGGTATCATTCGTCCCGCTAATAGATATAATTCTAAAATCAGTTGTCACCCGTAAGGCTTGTCCCTAGGGCTTCTCGCATTCCGTCCCTTTTTCTATCGGTGGTGACTAGTAGAATGGATACCTTAAAATCAGGTTGGACGCCTTATGTTTATTACACAAATCTTTACTCTAACCACGCTATTCTTGGCAAGGCGTTTGGTATTAATATTCATCTTCTTTCATTTCCCAGATTCTAGACTTTTTGTATTGAATGGTTTGAATTTTTAATTTTTATGGCGTGACAGTAAAAACCAGCAATTAATTAAATATGCGAATTTACTGAGCATATTTTTTAGAAAAGTGGGGAAATCAGAGTAAAAGACAGTTGTGCAAGGAAAAGAGTTGAATACAGGGTTTAGTACCAAAGTACAGTGATTAAGTTAAGCACTGCTTTAAAAACGGCTAGCTTGCAATAATATAATAATCAATGCAATGTAAATACGTTAAAAGTAACGTTTAACCGGGCTCGGTTTAGAATTTTCGGAAAATTTGTTGTAAAATTTCTTGCTTGCCTCCCTCTCCTAGGATTTTCGAACATTTAAAAAATCATGGTATGATTGGCCATTTTTAACGCATTTTTACCCTAGAAAACTCACCTAGAATTTTCGGCAGCATTTTTTCTGGCTGAAAGTTTCGAAAATGTAAGTTTTGATCCCTACAATTTTTGGATCACTAAACTTTCAGCTAGGAAATCCGAACAGATGAAGAATTTTTAGGGGATAACAATCTGCCTATATCTACCGTTTAAATACTAAAATACGTTTAAAAATGCTATGTTTAAGTGGTTGTAAACTATATTCTCGTTGGGTGCCCCTGACTTGATTGTTCCCTTGATACGGATGTGGATTATACATTAAATGAAGTGGGTTCAAGTCCTACATAGCTACTGTTTTCTTCAGTTGTCCTTATTCTCTTATTTACTACGTTGATTTATAAGACTCCTATCATGTATTTTGAGAGGAGATGACAATCTGACTTTGGAGTATCCATTCTGGTCACATGTTTCTATCCGTTAATGTCATTTTACTGGATATTGTAAACGCCTTCCAAATTTGGTCAACGCTAGCTGGTTACGAACGAATAGACGGGGATTTGAGCAAATAAGAAACGGAGAAGGTACTCTTTTGCTTACGAAGCACTAGGAAGTGCTTTAAACCTTGCTCTGAAGTCGAATGATGACTTGCTTTTGGACATTTTTTAAATATCCTTAATTTTAGCATTTTTGGCTAAAAATCCTGCAATATACATACAAGTAACATGCAGCCATTGTGTTGTGGGTTCTGTTAAATAAAACGCCTTTTCCAAACAAATAAATGTAGATTTTCTAGACGTAAAATTGGCTCTAGCCTTGTACATTCTAGATAAAACAATGCAACCTACGATCCCATAACAACACAGAGTCGCTTAAAATTGATCTTAAGTGATGAATAGGAAGTCGGGCTATTCCCAACTTGCTAAGTGCAGAACAGTGCAATTTCAGACTGTTTCTCGAAAACACACTGCATTCTTAAGTATTCGAAAATATCGTTTCATTACTGTATTTTATAAACTATTTGCTAAACGAAATCTGTCATCCGCAGCATTCTCATAAACGTTCGATCCATTTAAACGGACCGGCTCAGAGTTACCCGAACCTTCCACCCTTCCAACCTTTCCTCTTCCCCCTCCTTCCACCCCTCCCCCACACTGTACGTAATTGAAACCAGCGATCGTCGCAGTTGAAAAACTGTTGTCAATAGGGGATCCAATGTTCAGTTATCCGAAGATGATCTTTTGGCAATCGTACCTCAAGCACAAAAAGTAACGCGATCAAAACATTTTGGCGACGACATGTCACTATTACGGGAACCGTATTTCAAAAAAAGATAACATAGTCATACGATCCTCCAAAATGGCAAACAAAATTCCAGGCAGTTAGTAGAGAACGAGATTTTTCTAATACTAAGTAGAGTCCGCGCGTAAACCAACGTCACTTTGGCGGGAAAATGTGATAGCCAATTTAGCCATCGTCATTCTACTACGAGTTTTCAGGCCCGGCCAGGGGTTTTGGGTATACGGTATCCCGGGCCATTTTAATTCAGGTATATGGTATTTTTTGGTCAAAATTCGGGTATAAAGTATTCAGTTTTTCGTAAATTTTAGGTATTCGGTAGATGGTACAGAAATCACTGAGAAATGTATAATTCATTTCTCAGTTTTATTATCGCTCTAATGCTAGTGCGGCTGCTAGAAATTGTGTTCAAATACTTACAAAACCTGTGGCTTTTTCTGTCAGCCTTCAATCTGACTGGGACAACCACAAGGTTAAGTTTTGATGGGAAAGTTACCTGCGTCCAGCATTACTATGCTTTTCACGAAGAAGCCTCGTTGAAAGTTCAGGGTATCAAGGGCTCAACTTCCCAGACGGAACACTATCTGCTACTTCATTGAATTCCGTGAAGATGATACTGGAAGGCGTCACTAGACTGAGGACAAAGGTGATCGAACTCAATCCAAACTTCATTCAACACTTAGACGTTGAAAGCCTTTTAAGTCTCTTTGTTGAAAACCTCTTTTCCAGTATGAGAGGGGGTAACACGGACACTCCCATGATGCTCGACTTTTGCTTGCGTTTTTTCCCGATGTATTAACGAGTTATTAAAACGTGTCACAGGTACGAGCTACAGGGACTTTACAAATCCAGTGGCCTCGTACTACCCTCAGCCTACTTTAGGTGATGTTGATATAAACTTCTGCGACCCTGCAAGATTACCGAAGCCTTTGTCTGGTTGCTTATCCAAAAAGCAATTGGATGAGATCCGTCAGTGGGTACAGCAGTACGTTAAACGTGTCAGACAGAATACCACAGGAACTTTTCAACACAAGACAAGCCAGGCACCTTGCCATTGAACCTCTACGAGTCAGCACCCCCGAAGCAACATTCAGTTGACTTTGACGTGCTTCTCAATGTAGACATCCCTGTTCAACACCAAGATACCAGCACAGCATGTAACATTGTCATCGCCCAGTCTACGTATGTTGTAGTTTCCCGAATATACAAACCGCGTTCTGCTCCAGAGAGCCCACTGTATATTAAAAAACTATTGGAGGATGCGGTTGATGACTATGACAGTGCTCGTTATGTAATAACTCTCTGTTACACCCAAGATGTTGTCGATCCTCTCCTATTCACTACTTCGGGAGAAGAGCATGTCATCCCAAAAGAGGGCATAAAGGAGGTTGTAAGCAGCATTACAGTTGTTGACAATGAAACTGTTGAAATAGATGAGGGGGGTATTATCTGCTCCTGGCCTTGGTGAACGGATCCACTGACACCACCTCTCCTAAAGAAGAACGTTGATGGACGAGGTGACGAGGATTCGATCACCATGGACGCTGGCCGACCGCAAAGGAAGCGGAAGAGGACAGTGAACCAGGAGTTTCTCTTTTACTAAGATCTGACTTGTTCATTTTCAGGTATTTAGTATTCTGTTTCAAAATAATTTTAGGTATTTAGTATCACAGATTTTACGATTTTGAGGTATATTGGTATCTTTGGGGCAAAATAGCGGGTACATTGGTATCCTACTACCCCCCCCCCCCCCCGCCGCCCCCTGGCCGGGCCTGAGTTTTAGCGAGAATGTCGTAGTGGTGAAAACAAGTTATCAAATGTTAGGAATTTTATCATTTAGCGACCGATGAGAGGGCTTTAACGCTTCAACGGAAATAAGCGTGCTAACTTTTTGTGGTGAAAAAAAAACTGAGCACAATGCTTTCGGGGGTGTCTATTTTAGAGAATACGCGAGAAAACGTAAAATTAAATGTCCTCCTCGTGGTACTCCTCGTCCTCGAATCTATAAAAGCTCTCTAATATCTCTTTCCTCCCAAAGAAAATTACTCCACTCACACCAATGGAGTTTATTTGTGTGTATTGGACAACCCTCATGCTTTCTCAGTGTTTTTAGTTCTTCGGAAAATGTGAGGCATTATCATGAAATTTCAAGGTAGCTGAATGCACAGTTTAATTTTTATTGCTTAGAAGTTTGCACACGTACCACAACAGCATCACTTTAACCACTCACAGTACTGCAAACTGATCAGAGAGAATAAAACTGAAAACTAATGAGCAATGGAAAAAAAAATGGTGGAAAAATTAATTATAGGATTCACATTTACAGCTAATCCTTATTAAGTTGGTAAAAATTATGAAAAAGCATCGCAACTATTTACTGAAAAAACTGTACCTTATAAAATCTATCTACAAAATCATATAACGCCAGGTTTGAAATGATCAATTGAAGTTCCTGTTACAATTCTTCGGTGGGAAGTTCCATTCTCGCATTCGTCAATAGACTGCTCGCATTCTGTTGTTATATGCAGTTGCTTCTTAATTCATTTCTGCCAGGTAGACACTACAAGTGTTGGTGTTTCCGCCGGTGCACTCGCAGTTGCATGATAAAATAACTCCATCAGGGCAATTTATTTTTTCGGTAAAACTTTGGTAACGATGGTTGTCCATGTCATCCCACACCTTCATTCCACCAGTCCCCACTCCAAGCTTGTTGACTCCTACAGATGGATTGGAGAAAGCAATAGTGACGTTGGTGTTATTCATCTTATAGGTAACGTACCCTGAACATCCTGCCATTGACCAGTCTCTTTCGTAGTTGAGGACCTTTTGATGCTCGCCGGCGTTAATTGTTTTCGGCCACCTGAAACCATCCGCGAGTCGTCCGCTGTCGTACCATTCTTCCATATACGACATAGAAAATTGCGTCTTGTTAGTGATATCCACAAGGCAATTGTGTTCCTTCACCATTATGTACCTACAAAGTTTAAAAGCTTATTAGCCTGGGAAAACAGCCGAAATTTGGCCACGCCACCACTAGTTTTCCCAAAAAAAGCCTTGTGACAAACGAGCGCAGAAACTCCATACCGATGACGCGTCCACTACCCAAATCTGGGTAGTGCCTCTGATTGGTTGAAGCAAATTTCCCACGAGGCACGACTAATCAGAAGTTTTACCCAGATCTGAGTGGTGACGCGTCGTCAGTATGGAATTTCTGCACTCTTTTGTCAGACGCCATTTCGCGAGGAAACCGGTAGTAGCGTCGCAATGTCGGCTGTTTTCTTAGGCCAAAGAGCTATGTGTCTTAGCTTTATTGTCGGAAACATCTGATTCTTTGTAACCAAGCCAACAGTTTAAGGAGTGGCTAGAGTATTTATCGAAAGGGAAGGATAGGGTGAAAAGAGGAGGTGAGCTGATGGTAGACTTCTCTTCAAGTCTCCCATCAAAGAGCCTGAACTTGCCTCAAAAATCCACAATCTTTGAGGCATTATGTTTGGAATCAAAGTTCGTGAATGACACGAAGTCGTCGTTTTGGGGCTATATCGACCTACGTAAACAAACGGTACTGGAGAATTACTTTTTGAGCATCCCTAAAGGGGCAATTTGTCGTGATCACTGGCGACTTACACAGGGACAGGTTTAAAAAAGAGGGAAAAGGAGGAAAGGTCCTATGTGATCTTGAGCGGATACACAACTTAGAAAATCTTATCAGAACACCATCAACAGTGACCACAACCAGCCAAATGCTGGTGCATGTTTTAATGACGAACAGACTGAGCTGCACCTAATTAAGAGGGACTTAAACATTGTAATTTTTTTTTTGTAATTTGTTTACCCACGGATCGCTAAGGAGTTCATAAGAATTCGTTGAGACGCGTCCGCGCGTTCCAGGTCGAATTGGAATTTGAAAGTGTTGGTTTTTTTTTTAAGGAGAGGGGAAAACCAGAGTACCCGGAGAAAAACCTCTCGGAGCAAGGGAGAGAACCAACAACAAACTCAACCCACACATGGCGTCGACGCCAGGATTCGCACCCGGGCCACATTGGTGGGAGGCGAGTGCTCTCACCACTGCGCCACCCTTGCTAACCATGTTGGAGAAAGTGCAACTTAGAGCATCCAAATGTGCCCTTGAAAGCTTTGGGCGTGACTTGTCCAACAAAGAACGCCTTATGGTCAAAAAAAATGGCCAACGCTTCAACAAAGATTATTCTCCTCGCTCACTGACTGTTATAAGACAATAAACAGTCTGAATGGACTAGATCCTTCAAAATTTTTTACGTTTTCACGTGACTTTCGACCTTTAAGGGCTAACCATTGTTTTAAACTTAAGTCTGTGTCTGCAACGTTAAATAGTTTTAAACATTTTTTTTTTTATTCGCATAATTGATGAATGGAATGATTTACCTAAAGAAATCGCTAAAGCGGAGAACTTGAACCTTTTTAAGAGTAAACACAGACGTTATTTTACCAGTGTTTCAGTCGAATGTTAAATTATCTAGACATGTCCAGCGGTAAAATATTTTTGCATTTTATACAGAATGTACATAGATTATTTTTATTTTATTTAATTCATATGCATATTCATTGTTATTGTTCTTGTACTTTTATTTTTTGTTTTTGTTTGTGGAGCTGTACTAGACAGGGTTAACCTCTCCATCTCCTTTTCCTTTGTGAATAAACAGTTATTATTATTATTTTTACGATCCTGGTATAAGTGATCACTCGATGGTCTATGGAGTCATGAAAGAGGAAGCCGTTTACCATCTCTGATTCAAGTAAAATCAATACTGTTAGAGGTTGTAAGAATATATAAGATGAAGACAGTTTACTGAGGAACATAAGTTGTGCTTGATGGCATGTGGGTGAAATATTTGATTCAACTGACGATCAGCATTTTTATTGGAATGCATCACTTAAGGCCCATGATCGTATCTCATTGCCAGGTGACCCGGTTACTTAGTCTGCTACACAGCCGTTTTTAGTGTCGTCACGCAACGCTCCTCCCCACAAGAGGGAGGAGGGTTGCGTGACGACTCTAAAAACGGCTGTGTAGCAGACTACCGGTTACTATGCAAGTGGAAATTGAGTTCCGGTCTTCGTATTTCGCGCGTTTTTCCATTGCCTGTCGCGCGAGATAAGTTTTTGTGTATGAGGGGTATCCTTTTCAGTTACGCTCGTGAATTTTACTGTCTAATTCCAGTGTCAGAAAAAATTGAAAGGTATAATCATGAACAGGATTAATCTTATTTATAACGAAAGGTTTGTCCATAGTGAGTCAGCCAGGAAACTCATGATACGTTTAATTTATCTCGCCGCGCTGTTCTTGCTGCAGTATCGATAGTTAAGTAACAAGAGCTTTAATAGTTTCTTCTCAGAATGGTAGTCAATGGTCAAGTTGAAGGCTTTTTCAGTTCTATTTTATTTAATTAGAGTTGTCAAGATCGAGAGAAGGTGAGTTTTTTCGTTGAAAATAATCAGGCTGACGAGTTTGCATTAAAACATTTTGTTGTGAAGTATTTTCTAGGTTGTTTTGAAGATTTGCGATTATATTTGACCTTGGTTTTTTCCTACATCACAGTTCCTGTTTTAGTTTAAGGTAGAGCCTCGTGGGTTTGGTTGACAAGTTTTCATTGGTTTTCTAATACTTTACTTCCACCTTATAGGTTCACCCACGTTGGTGATCAAGTTAATTCAAGTCGCCATACTAGGAATTGCGTTCGTATTACTCTCACGGTCAGTACGAACGGTACTTCCTAATTCTAGTTATTCAAGTTGCCAATACTTTGCACAGTTAGCTGTAAAGTTGGTTATTGTTGTTTTGATTTTCCTTGCGGGAATTTCCTTCAAGAATGGCACATTTTGATTGATGAACTAATTTATTCTTGTGCTTGAAAATGTGACTATTTCTTTGTTTTTCATTCACAACAAGAGGTTTTGATTAACATAAAAAAGTAGATTACATCCTTCTGTAACAGACCCAGTGAAACCCTACCCCGTGAAACTCCTACCCAGTGGTTTAATTCGGTCTACACAGTAAAAATTTAGCCTCCTCGGTACCCGGCGAATACTTTGTTTCTACCCGCCTAATTTTTGCTTCCCAGGTCAATTTCTATTGTGACTTCTACAAAACTAGTGTATTTAGTTATTTATATTTGTTTGAAAGAGGCAAAAATCTAAAACTTTATTACCATTGACAAAAAAAATCGAAGGGTACAGGTAATCGATCTCGGATAAACTAGGGGTAACCTTCCGGCAAGTGCCAACGAGGCGAATTCGTTTATCTTTTGTGGAATGTGCCTGTTCAGATCTTCGCGATATTTGCTTCATAATTTTAGAGGTTTAAATGGATTCCGCTATATAGAAAAGGATGGCACCCAACTTCAAAACAACAACTTTGGCACATTCTAGGCTTTTACTTTTATCAAACAATAACAACATGGCTTGAAGCTTTGTTAGTAAATATGAGCAAGTTAGTAATTATGTTTCATGGAAAATTCCACTGTATCAAAACTATAAACGTTAGAAAGAAAAATATAGTTCGAATGAGGCCTTTGACTGCTGAAATGAAAAATAATAATTAAATTCCGAGCAACATCATCAGGGATAAGAAAAATATTTCGCGTGGTAATTAAGAGCGAATCCATGCAAAAATCGACCAAAATCGCCGATTCGTGGCAAGGCTCAAAAAATCAAAATCGCTCTTCTTTTGCAGACTTGTAGACTTTAGTAAGTATACAAACGTAGTTTTTTCTTCGAAAGATCTGTTCGTTTCCGAGAAAAACGAAGAAAACTGTTTCAAGCCCCGCCGTCGATTTCGCAAGCTAAAAACAGGGTTGAAATTCATCATGATTCGCTGGACTCGCGTTCCAATACAACCGCGCTAGGAAAAAAACTTATTACTAAAATTTTAAGTTTAACTCGTCGTTGACCAAAATATCTAATATTTTTAGCATTACAACAGTCTGAGTAATTATAAAAAAGCTAAAACGTACGACTACCTGATGTTTACCCACGAAAGGTCGTTGAAAACAGCGACGATTTTCATCATGTGCCTTTGATCAGAATTTTTTCATATTGAAGGGAAATACACTACAGGCATCACACGTTAATGTTATGTAAAAATTATTTTGGGGAAATCATTTTGAGCTTCTTAGAAATTATTTGAAAATCGTTTTACAGACAACATAAAGTAACGCCATCTTTAACATGATGCGTGACCATCGTCAGTCGACCAGGCAAAGGTCATGAAACGTCTGTCTTAAAAAGTCTTGGTAATTATTCACGCACAAAGTTCTAAATGTTAAAGCGCTTACCCTATTCTTTGTTTCAGGTCTAGTTTTAAGGCAAAGTGTTTCCCGTTGCCATCTGTTCAAGTTTGCCATTCTATATTAAACTCTGTTTGAGACTCATAACCAACACGCATGCTTTCTAACGAAGTTCGCTCAGTAAACATGTCGTAAACCCTCTCTTCCTTATCTGTCAACAACTTTGTCTCAAAATGCTGCTGGACACCGCAGAAGGAAGCGCCAATCTGAAGGATAAAGCGCCCATGCGAACGTTTTGTGACTCAGTATGCAAATTACTTTCAACAGTAATATCAGATTACAGCTGTCAAGATCCCGGGGCCCGGGGTCTGGATCCACTAAAAGCAGGCGAAAAGCAAACGTAAAACATGCGTATACTACAAAATTTTTGAAAATGAAAAATTTAATTGGTCGCCTCACTGAAGATTTTCATTGCTTCAAGACGTTGGCATTATCAAATCAAAAGCCGTGTCTTAACAAAAAATTCTTTCCATCTTCACAGGTGGAACTTCCAGTTGTTGGCTGCATGTGGGTAATCCTGGCCTGCACGTGCGTTATTTCAGAGTGCCTTCTTAATAAAGGACAAATGTAATTTCTGCTGTGATAAATGTCACTTTTCGTGAATTGAAACAACATTATTTACGTTTTTTTCAGTACATATGAAATAAGACAATTTTCAAACAAAAAAGTCTTTGGAAGATTCTTCTGGAAGAAACAGCGGAGACAACAGAATCTCGGCCATGAAGGATCCGATGGTCGATCTTTAACCTGTACCGAGTAAGACCAGAAAGCAAGTTTTGCAAGGTTTCGAAATCCATTTTGTCTCAGTGACATAAGGGATGGACCATTAATAATAATAATAATAATAATAATAATAATAATAATAATAATAATAATAATAATAACTTATGGGGGGGCGGGCGGGCGGGCGAAGTACAAAAAAAAAATTCACGCAAGGGAAAATTAAATGAAAAAAAAATTCATGCTCGCCAATTAAGCCTTAAAAGTATTCATGCTACGGTCTAAAACTGAAATTCATACAAGGAATTTGACAACGAAGAAAAATTCCTGCGGCTCAAACATTCCCCCCCCCCCCCCCCTTTTAACTTTTCTAATGGTCCGTCCCTAATAGATAAGATTTCTCTTTGTGATCCCTAGTGTCCTGCGTTTTTTTAACATCCTGCAAGCGCATCTGCTACTGAGCTTGAAGTTAGTGGCTTCGTCATTGGTCTGCTGAGCTACAATTTGAGATTGAATTAAGGATACCCAGAGTTTTTCAGCGTCTTCTGGCGCAATCTCTCCAAGAGCTGTATCGACCACTTGTTTTGCTGTACCAATGTGGAATCGTTGAGTTCTATCCGACGCCATATCCCCACACGTTGTCTTGAATGAGGTAGAAGTCAGTCGTTTGAAGTAAATGTAAAAAAATAATAATAATAAAACGACAACAACAAATGCCATCAGAACTGGACTATGATCTTTAAATTTAAAAAAAATATATATATTTACTCTGGGGGAAATCGGGTTTAAATTCAAACTAAGAGAAAAACTGAAAGGCTTATTTTATCGGACAGATTAGGTGGATTGGTACCGTACACGGGAGACTCTGGGTTATCTAAGAGAGTTGACAACTATGATAAAATTTATACAGTATTCGCGGATTGAATCTAAGAGACTTATTAGAATATAGTACAGTGAATAAACCAAGAGTACCTGAACCTACAGGAATGAGGATACCGGTTTGCTGATAGATATATTCTGAAATGTTTCTTCCTCTAACTCTTTTGTCGGCTTTAACAGGTTTCCCTCTTCTTTCAATTATGTGATTGGCGCTTTCCTTTGGAACTTGGCATGAATTGGAATAACTGTTCCGTCGCCATCCAATATCGAGCTCAGAACGATGGAAAGGGCATATATAAAGGAACTAAGGGGGCTTTCCATTTGTCAGAACTGGCCGGCTGAACCTTTACCTGACCAGTTATTTTGAAAATGAAATAGGATTTTTCCAAGAGTTTTTGCTGAAAAACGTTCCCTTTCGAGCATACTATTTCGGATTTGACTGATCTAGTTGAAGAGTTTGATTAAAAGGGAAATTATCACTGCGACGGGAATGGTCTGGCTGGTCAGTTCTGAGCTAAAATAAAGTCTGTTTCGCGTTCAAAACCAGCCAGAAAGAGACCATGTCGACCTATGCCCAGTTACGTCCTTAATACATGGTTTGTCAACGACAAACGAACAATCTCAGTTGATCTCTGCTTATCCCTTCTATCAAACGAACACAGAGTGTTAGAAATTATTGCGTCATTGTGGCGGGAAAACTCGTCACGTGATCTGAAAACTGAGCTTTTTGCAAGAGTCTTAGAACCGTGTAGTCGTTCGGAGTCGTGGAGCTGATCGAGTGTGTGGATTGAGTGTAGATCATCGAATTTTTACGCGGATTGATGTCGATGAATCCTTTAAGTGTAGACCAGAGTACAGAATTCTAAAATATGAACATGTGAAGAAATAAGCTTTAATGGAGTGAAGAATAAAAGCTACAGAGAACTGATTATATATACAATATTTGGTTACATGGTCCTTCGCAGTCGCCGGATCGGCGAAACAAGTTTAATCAATTAATCGTCAAGAACAGGATTACAGTACAAGAAGAAAAGTATGGACAACGGAAAAGCAAAGAGAATTAGAAATGCCCACAGATCTTTTGTGGAGAAAACGATGGAAGGTGCGACGAGGATTTTAGTCGAGCAAACTGCCGATCACGTGGAAGATTCATCAAGGGAAAAACTTATGGGACTGAATTCACCCTCAATGAAAGGCTAGAAACTATCCAAAAGCTGGACGAAACAATTCTGGAAAATAGTAAGGGGAGAGACATTGAGAAAGAAGTCGAGGATTGCGGTGAGTTTTGTGCAAAAGTTTACCGTATTTTGGCTAGAACAATGACTTGAGTTTAGAGGATGCTAAAGATAGCGCACACGTGGGAACTTCACCAAGCTTCAGTCAAATTAATAACAATGTCAAAAGCAATGAGGGCGCGAAAGTGAAGCTACCTAAACTAGAATTAAAGTCATTTTCAGGCAACTACGAGGAATGGCAGAGTTTCTGGGACACTTTCGAATCTGCGGTTAACAGTAACACTGACATCTCAAGAATCCAAAAATTCACCTATTTGAAGAGTTGTGTGACAGGCGCAGCCGAATCTGCAATTACTGGGTTGCCTCTCACCGAAGATAATTACGAAACTGCCATTGATATACTTAGAGATAGATTTGGTAAACCACAGCTGTTGATTTCTAACCACATGGACGCTTTGTTGAAATTGCCAATAGTCAGTTCAGTGCATGAAACGAAGAAACTCCGTGATTTGTATGACAAGATTGAGATAAACATTCGAAGTTTGAAGGCACTAGGCGTCGAATCAGAGTCCTTTGGAAATTTATTAGTTCCAGTTGTAATGGAGAAAATTCCCTCTGAGTTGAGATTAATCATCAGTCGCAAGTTTGGCAGTAAGGAAACTTGGGACCTTGATGTCCTGTTAAATGCACTGAAATCTGAGTTGGAGGCAAGAGAAAGGTGTAATGCAGTGAAAACAAGTAGTCCAACGAATTCTAACCCTACATTTGACCAGCATAAGGGAAGATTCAAACAGCCCCTTTCCTCATCTGCACTTTATGTGGGCAGTGAAGAGTGTACTCTGCAATGTGTCTTTTGCAAGAAAAATCACAAGTCCATCACCTGTAGTACCATTACTGAACCAAAGGCTAGAAGAACTATACTGAGACGAAGTGGCAGGTGTTTTGTTTGCTTGAAAGCAGGGCATATTACACCAGGTTGTCAGTCAAAGGCCAAATGTTTTAATTGTGGAGCTAGACATCATGTGACTATCTGTGAAAACCCTAAGAAGCCTGTCCAACCTAGTAGTTCAGGAGCTGAATTAGCATCACTTAGTAGATCTGAAACTTCCCAGGAGAGATCCAGAGATGTTGGAACATCAACAATGCATGTTGGCAGCAATAATAACTCTATACTGTTGCAGACTGCCCAAGCCTTTGTTTCTAGACCAGATAATCAAGAAACTGGAATGTATACTCAAGTCATTTTTGACTCTTTTAGCCAGAGATCTTATATAACCAGTAAGACACGTGAGCAGTTAAAATTACCTACTGTTGGTAAGGAAACCTTGCTAATCAAGACATTTGGTGACAATTCAGCATCTGTAAAGGAATGTGACATTGTGCAATTGTACATCAGAACAATAGATGCAATGAGTGTGTACGTCACTGCTTATGTTGTATCAGTAATATGCAGTACAGTATCGAACCAAGAAATTCAAAGTGCAGTAGAATGTTATCCATACCTTCAAGGGCTACAGCTTGCATGTGGAGCTGTTAATGGAACAGTTAGTGTTGACTTACTAATAGGAGCAGATCACTACTGGTCTTTCTTTACTGGAGGAATAATCAAGGGAGATCCTTCTGGACCCGTAGCTCTTGAGACCAAGTTGGGATGGGTACTGTCAGGACCAGCTGCAGTTTCAGCATTGACAGAGTCATGCACAGTTAACCTAAGTGCTACCCATGTTTTGAAAATTGAGTCAGCTGACATCAGCCATGTGCAAGATGATTTGCAGAAATTTTGGGACTTGGAAACCTTAGGCATAAGGGACACTGAAACTTCAGTTCATGACAAGTTTTCAAATGAGATAAGATTCACTGGTGAAAGATACCAAGTCAAGCTACCATTCAAAGATAATCACGCAATGCTGTCAGATAATTATACAAATGCATCACGAAGATTGGCAACTGTGATTAAGAAGCTTAAAACCCAACCAGAAATACTGGAACAATATGATCAAGTGATTAAGGAGCAATTAGAAAGTGGAGTAGTTGAAGAAGTGCGGCAAGATCAAGTCCTAGAACCTGGAAATGTGCACTCCCACACAGGGGAGTTGTGAGACTTGACAGAGATGCAACAAAGGTTAGAGTTGTATACGATGCCTCATCCAAGGTGTTTGGACCAAGCTTAAATGACTGTCTGCATGTCGGACCTTCATTAAATCCTCTTCTACTGGACATTTTACTGAGATTTAGAGTACATGAAGTTGCTTTAACTGCTGATATTGAGAAAGCATTTTTGAATATTGAGATTGATCCAGAACACAGAGACTTTTTACGCTTTCTATGGGTAGATGATGTCGGTAAGGAATCACCTGAGATTAAGTTACTTCGCTTTACAAGAGTTGTATTTGGAGTGAATGCTAGCCCCTTCATTCTCAATGCTACTATCAGACACCATGTTAATACATGTATGCTGAATGACAATGCTCTTGCACTTGAGCTTTTGAAGTCTTTGTATGTAGATGACTTCGTTTCTGGGGCCAAGGATGTGAACAATGCCTTTTCTTTGTCGAAGGAGATAAAACTCTGTCTCAAATCAGGAGGGTTCAATATGAGGAAGTGGAACAGCAACTCAGCAAGTCTTTTGCAATCACTGAAACAAGATTCAGCCTTCAGTGGAGACTTTGCTATAAACAGTAAAGAATGCGTTCAAGAGGAAGATGAGAGCTTCTCAAAGTCAGTTTTTAAGCAAGGTACTGAGAAAGAGCAGAAGGTCTTGGGAATGCTTTGGAACCCTAACCAAGATGAACTGATCTATGACTTGACTAAGGTATTGGAGGGTGTGGACGTTCAGCCAGCTACAAGGAGACTGATTCTCAGTACTGCTACGAGATTCTTTGATCCCTTGGGGTTAATATCTCCAGTTATTCTACCCTTCAAGATTATGTTTCAAAAACTGTGGAAGGCACAAAGGGACTGGGACGAGTTAGTGGATACCGAACTCAACCAAGAGTGGTTGTCAACTTTGTCAGACCTAAGACTAGCTGGAAGAGTGAGTTTTAAAAGGTGTTATGCTGAAGGTCTCGGTGGGAATGAAGTTAAATCGCTCCAACTTCATTGTTTTGCAGATGCGTCGGAAAAGGCGTACGGAGCCGTTGTTTACATGAGAGTAGAATATGAGTCAAGAGTAGAATGTGAGATTGTGGCGTCAAAAACCCGAGTAGCTCCGTTGGATAAGCAAACCATACCGCGTCTAGAACTGTTGTCTAACCTTACTGCGTCAAGATTGGTGAAGAGTGTGAGTCAAGCTTTAGAAAACGTTGTGAGAGTTGATGACGTAGTCAATTGGACGGATTCTATGATTTCTTTGTGGTGGATTAGGAACACTGATAAGGAATACAAGCAATTTGTGGAGAATAGCGGGAGCGAAATCAGACGAAATGCACCGCCTGAGCAATGGAGGTACTGTCCTACGTCAGAAAACCCGGCTGACATTGCATCAAGAGGAATTAAGGCCACTGCACTCAAAGAAAGTAGTTTGTGGTTACATGGTCCAGAATTCCTGTCTAAGAACAGCGCCTACTGGCCAGTCCAGCCTGTAAGGGTGCAAGCCAAGGAAGAGTTCTGCGAATTGAAATCAGCCAAACCTACGGTCTCCAGCTTATTGAACACGTGTACCGAAAAACAAGAAGCAAATCTGGAGAGTATCATCAATCCTGAATCCTACAGTTCCCTTACGAAGCTCATAAGAGTTACTTCACTTGTGTTGCTATTTGTCAAGAAATTGAAAAGAAGAAGGGACGGATCAACTGACCAAGAAGAATCCTTGCAAGTGTACAAGCAAGCTGAGAAGAAGTGGATTAAACACGTTCAAAAGGGTATCCTGAACAGTGACAAGTACCAGCAAATGAGGTCTACTCTGGGACTTTATCAGGACAGTGAAGGTGTAGTCAGATGTCAAGGAAGAATAGGTCGGTCGTCGTTACCCTATGATACCAAATTTCCTGTGCTTCTGCCAAGAGAACATTGCTTTACGAGATTGGTGATCCTCAAGTGCCATGAACAATTCATGCAAAATGGAGAACAGAAACACTGATTTCCCTATTACCTTCGTGGGAAATGCTGAACAGGAACATGTTAGTGAACATTAACATTAAGTCAAAGAACAGCAAACTCTTTTTCTTTCATTTGTTATTTTATTCGTTTCGTTGTTGATTGACCTGTGTCAATCAAGGCGGGGAGTGTGTTAGAAATTATTGCGTCATTGTGGCGGGAAAACTCGTCACGTGATCTGAAAACTGAGCTTTTTGCAAGAGTCTTAGAACTGTGTAGTCGTTCGGAGTCGTGGAGCTGATCGAGTGTGTGGATTGAGTGTAGATCATCGAATTTTTACGCGGATTGATGTCGATGAATCCTTTAAGTGTAGACCAGAGTACAGAATTCTAAAATATGAACATGTGAAGAAATAAGCTTTAATGGAGTGAAGAATAAAAGCTACAGAGAACTGATTATATATACAATATTTGGTTACACAGAGTACCTACTAATGACTCGAAGGAGCACGAACCTTCCATAGCTTCTTCGAAGAAGAGCGCCCGCAAACAGTGCATGCAAAGATCTTTTTCTTTTTCAAGTGGGAATGAACGGCTGAATCAAATGAAACTAAATTTAGTTCCATAATGTTAATCAAATGCCTAAAATGTCAAAATATTAAAGATAATTATCGGGTAAAATAATGTCATCTGGAGTATTTTTGAAGAAGGAGGAGTATAAAAGATGAATCTTCTTCAGTGTACTGGAGTCGGTGAAGCTCGTCACGTGCATATCACCGGAAGTAGACCCTTGGCACACTCCTATGCAAATGAGATTATTGAAGTGAACGGATCCACGAGCAAGCAACTTTGCTTTGTTAAACTACCGAGCTTTATTTTATAGACGGCTTTTTTAAGGTCCAGGGTTCTCAAAATTTTTAACAAACATGAGATGTTAACTTGAAAACATTAGAGAAAACAGAGGGATAACGGAAATTACCAGAAAGCTGTCACGCACCTCCGACGCACACATTCCAGCGGACTTCACGACTACGGTAACATAGGTGATAAGACGGCAAAATGAAACAACTTGGAGCTTGAAGTACAACCGATACAGGTTAAGGTGAGCTTTTAAAAAATTTTTCTATATATCAAGGCTACCAGCATTGTAAACGGAAACCTAAAGTCAAATTGTTGGTGGTGGTCGTGTGACTCATTGTTGGATGGCGTTATTTTATGTTGTCCGTAACACGAATTTCAAATAATTTCTGAGAAGCTCAAAATGATTTCCCCGAAATAATTTTTACATAACATAATATTTTGATGCTTGTAGTGTTTTCCCCTTCAATCTTGAAAAATTTTGATCAAAGGCACATGATGAAAATCGTCGCTTTTTTCAACTACCTTCCGTGGTTGAACAACAGGTAGACATACGCTTTAGCTTTTTTATAATTACTCAGACTGTTGTAATGCTAAAAATATTATATATTTTGGTCAACGACGAGTTATACTTACAATTTTAGCAACAAGCTTTTTTTCTAGCGCGGTTGTTTTGAAATGCAAGTCGAACGAATCATAGTGAATTTCAACCCTGTTTTCGGCTTGCGAAATCGCCGCCAGGGCTTGAAACGGTTTTCTTGTTTTTCTCGGAAACGAACAGATCTTTCGAAGAAAAAACTACATGGCGTTTGTACACTTACTTAAGTCTATCAGTATGCAAAAGAAGAGCGATTTTTATTTTCTGAGCCTTGCCGCACTTTGGTCGATATTTGGATGGAGTTGCTCTTAACAGATAAGAAAAACTTGGAGTAAGGTAAAATGCTTGAAAAGCGCAAGAATGGGTCGGAACGTGTCAGAGGTATAAAAATATCAATTTGAATATAACACAAAGATCTGATGAGCGAGTGTCACAGGACAAAGAGTCGCTTGAAAGGCATAATGATAAACGTTTTGCGAATATAACCCTATACCTTGATCATTTACCGCTTAAAATTCAATTCACGAAGGAAAAGAGAACACTGAAAACCCTGGTTCTGAGTCGAGAAGCGAACACGCTACCTCAATGTAAATCGAGCTGCAAAGAACAAGCTGGTTCTGACAAAAATTTGAGTAAATAAAACCTATTCCTTGATCAGCTGCTGCTCTAAACGCAATTTAAAAATCAAACCAGAGCACTAATTGCCCTTTCAAACTAGAAATGGTATTAAAGCTTCCTCACCTGTTAGGTCCTCTAGAACACACAACGAAGCGCTGCACACTGATCACGAGGTGCGAGTTGTAAATACAAGACCATGACGTCACTACCCAAATATGGGGTCATACTTACACCCAAATGTGGTCAAAAAAATGCAAATTTAAGAGGGTTACACAGAATTTGAGAGTCTTTGCCTACATTGCGAGGCGTTCTAATTCTGCCGCCGAGTCAACCTCGCTTCTTAGCTCGGTTGCCTCGTTGGCAAAAAGTGTTAATATTTTAGTTCTTCCGTTAGGGACCGTTCATTTTTTATGAGAGAGGGGGGGCTGGTGGGATTTGGGGGGGGGGCCAGCCGAAAAAAATGAAGGAAAGGGGGGGGGGTCCGACGAAAAAATTAGATTAAAAATAGGATAAGAGATGTTTACAAATCGAAGAAAAATTGTGCTCTTTTATTTATAACAAATATGCTAAAACAGTTCCAGGGTAACAAGAAGACTTCTCAACAGCTTTTATATTTTATAAGGACAGTGAACATACCATAATAACAGTCTTGAATAGCAACAACTTTCTTTTCATTCATAAAAATGTTGTTGTCAAGCTCATATAATTAAAACCAATAATTTGAGTCCTGAATTGGAACTGACGTCGTTACCAGAGCTTTTCTCTGAGAAATTTAATGGGAGGGGCATGAAACTACTACGAGGTGTCCCCTTCCTCATTTTCGACGTTCTCTTCGATCTCGTCGTCGCTGTGTTCCTCTTCTTCTTCCTCCTGTTCTTCTTCGTTGTCTTCCTCTCCTTCGTCGTTTTCTTCTTCCTTTTTGTTCGTGTCTCCGACGTTTGAGCTATAATCTTCAGGATGCAGGAAGCAATACATCCTGTTTCCTACTTCTGGTTTAAGGTTGGTAATAAGCCTGCTTTGTGCCGCGTTGCTGAAGTAGCTTGATTGCAGTAGGTGAGCGATGAATGCTGCATCCCGTGTTAGCAACAATGCTGCTACATCTTCAACGTTTATGCACGCTTCCGGAATTGTCATGGAGGGAGGATAAAGAAGACAATTGGGAAGCTCTTTTGCAAGGGGATTTGCAACGCAGATCTGATACACGCGTAGGACGTTGTTTTCAAACCGTTTGCGTTTTCCGCCCTTTGATTTCCTACGGTTTTGTTTTAATTTTCTTTTTTTGACACAGTGTCCTGTTCAGCCCTTGAAGGCCTGGTCAAAGGTCTCCTTCTTTTTTTCGAGGTTTTCTAATTCCCCTGAAACCTTGAGCTGCTTTGCCTCAATCCTAGCGATGTGCTGCACATTGAAGTCATGGTGGAATTTCTTGTCAGGCTTCAGGGTAATGCCATTCGCCTGGAAGAGCGTGGAGTCATGATCACTCAGAATTTTTAACTGCCCTTTCAGTTTCTCAACAGCCTCTCTGTGTTCTTTTATAACGTAGCTCAGTCTCCGTCCATCACTAGGTTTTAACTGGTACTCTGGTTGTAGCAACTCTCCTAACCTCTCCGAGCAACCATCTGCCCTTTGAAAAGTGGCCTCCTCTGATATCAAAAAATCGAACTGCCTGGATCGTTCAGCAGTGAATCGCTTTTTTTAGAGTTTAAAAAAAAAGAAGAGACTGGCGGAAAGGGCAAGGGAAAGTAGGGAGGCAAGAGAAAAGTCCTATGATGATTATCATTGGGCTACTTTGTGCGAAGATGCCGCCAAGCTAAAAAGGCTCCGTGTGCCAGAATTGAACAAATACTTACAACATCATGGGCTATTAAAACAGCATCAGAAGAGCAGCAAGAATGACAAAGTGAAGACAATTATGGGACACTTCCTGCAGATGAATACTCTCAGAACAGGTCAAGCCGAAGTGAGAGGCAGCAATGAATCAGGTCAACTAGACAGCAGTGGTGAAAGCAGTGAGGGAGAAGAAACTGATGATGATTGCAAGAGTGATGCCCCTGACTCTGAAGACGACTCAAATGATGTCGTTCTTGCTTTTATCGCCTCAGACGAGGAATATGTAGACGAGCGGCCAGCTACAACACGCTCAGGACGAGCAGTAACAAGAAGAGCTGAAATTGACTTTGCATTCTTTTGAGTGAGGATTTGTTAAAAACAGCTTTCTAGCTTTCAGCTTTCTTTCACTAAATTACGTGAAATGTAACAAAACGAAATTTTAATGCAGTAACTTTTTTAATACCTTATGTATTTTTTTATTCATGGGGGGGGGGCCTTCCAAAAAATTACTCTGATGAGGGGGGGGGGGGCATGCGAAAAAAATCGGAAATTGGGGGGGGGTCATACAATTTTCAAATTACACTCCTCCAAATCCCACCAGCGCCCCCCCCCCCCCTACCCCATAAAAAATGAACGGTCCCTTAATAGGTTAGTTCTTCTCACTAGAGCAATATGTAAAAGGTTTTCAAAGGTTTCATACCGGTAAAGATGTTAGGCCTACCACCCCTTTTAATAATAATAACAATAATGTACGCTTTTCTCTTAGTGATCCAAAGCGCTTTACAATAAGTAAATACAATACTTAGAAAACAAATAATTCAAATACAACATAACAGGATTTATAATCCCAACTGGCAGGAGGCAACTAGGTGGCTATTTACAAGCGTGGCCGGGGATTTGAACTCGGGACGACCGTGAACAAATCCAGCAAGTGGCCAGAGAGGGACTCGAACCCGGGACCGCCGGATTTCGAGTCTGACGCGCTGACCACTCGGCCACGCTGCCTCCCTATTTATATTGGAGACGCACAAAAAAATCAGTGGAAAATAAGCCAACCCGCTGGTGGGGGGGGGGGGGGGGGGGGGTCTGATGCAATTTTTTTTCCCAGGTGAATTTTTTTATGCCCTTCCCCAATTTCCAGCAGAAAAAAAATGTACCCCTCCCCCTTGTATGGCCCAAAAAAGTTATGACCCTCCCTACGCTAAAAGATATGACAGGAATTATTAAACGAGATCGACTTTTACCTTGTGCTCTTCATAACAAAAAGCGTGTTTCTCTCCTCCCTAATCTTGTACAGGTAGCAACACGAGGAATTGTCATAATCGTTCTCATCACTTTCCTCCTCTTCCTTAGAGCTTGAAGAACCTATTTCTGCTAATACAAAGTCCACCTCCTCATCTTGTTCCTCATCCTCTGATGAAAGAGTTGCTTCTACCAACTCTTTGTCACTATCAAACTATTTCTGCTGCGTTGCCGAGTTTGTTCAATTACTTATTATATTTCTTTGCACTTCAATCAATTTATCTTTCTTTAAAGGATGATGGTATTGTACGTATTTGTCCACCACAGCACCTGTTTGCTTACTCAGAATCCCATCATTGAGCAAGCCAACCCAATCATAGTCTTGGTAAGTCATTTTAGCTTTAACAGACGACTTCTCCAGTCTGTCTTTCTTTCTGTTTTTCTTCTTTAGCTCCAACAATTTCAAGTGCTCCAAACATGTTTTCACACATTCTTCTGATACAACAAACTCCTGTGCGAATTTTCAAATGCTGTCAAGATCTACCAGAGAGTATTCACCTGACTGATATGCTTTCTTTAACTGGGCTCGTTCGCCATTCTTTGTTGGATGCATTTGCAGTCAGAATGTGTTTCAAGAGGCTTTGATCGAAACGCTCAGGCGGTCCATTGGCTTGTGGCCAGTATTCAGTTACTATTTGCAATTTCACGCCCCATGATTTCAGGGTGGAACGGAACTCGTGGGGTGTGAAAAAACGAGGCATTGTCCCACTAAATTTCGTAGGGATAACCATGTGTGGCAAACACTGTATCAAGCCTAGTTAAAACGTTAGAAGAGGTGACTGACTTGAGGTTGTGCACCCATAACGACTGGCCATCTTGACTAATAGTCAGTTAGGACAACGAATGATTGTCCTGTGTGAAATGGTCCACACACATCAGTAGCTAGGTGTGTCCAGGGCTCTTTGCGAAGGTTAGTTGGACAGACTGGTTCCGGACGTTCAGGTCTGCTGGTGATTTGGCAGGGGTGACAAGACTTGATATTTTCTTCAATATGGGTATCCATCTGGGGCCGCCATAATTTTGAACGGATACGTTGTTTATATTTCGTCATCGCTGCATGGTCCTCATAGGCGAGTGCGATGGCATTTGGTCTAAGACTGATTGGAAGTACCATGCGGTTACCTCGGAGTAAGATGCATTGGTCGGTAACACAGTTAATCTGCCACAGATCTGTACTGCTGGGGAAGTTTGTAGACATGGTTTCCTTTGACATGATTTCTGATTTGGGTCAATTCTTCACCTTCTAAGGATGCTTTCTGAATTTCTTCAATGGTCATGGCTTGTGGTACTAGTTGCTCGGCAATATAATGTACGTATCTGTCTGCGCATGTTTTCATGTTACTCCTGGGTAACGTTTTGGGCGGGCGAGACAATAGGTCGGACAGGTTGTGTTCTCAAGGACGATAGACTGTCTTGAAGTCATATTCTTGTGAACGTAATACCCACCTCTCTACTCTGGCTGAAGTGGTTTTGCCTTGAGAGCTAACCTCTGTGTTCAAGTTGGCGGTGGTCAGTCTCCTGTTCAAAATGTCTGCCGTACCGGTAGAAGTGTTCGCAGCCAAATACTATTGCGAGGGATTCTTTCTCGATCTGGGCATATTTTAGCCTCCCCGCTTACGTCCTTTGGGGTTAGTTTGTCACGTATTCATTTCTCCCCTACATGACAAACGAACCCCAAAGGACGTCTGCGGGAAGGCTAGGCATATTTCATCTCAACATCGGTTAGGGAACCACTTCCATCAGCGATCGGTCGTTAAGAAGAATCTGTTTGCTGTTGTAGAAGTACTGCACCGAGTGCTCAAGGTGAAGCATCTGCTACAAGTCCAGTGGGTGCGGTGAGGCTGTAGTGGGCTAACACTGGCGGAATTCCTAGAGCTTGTTTGAGTTCGTTGAAACTGTCTTTTGTTCTTGTCCCCACTGAAAGCAACGGTTGCTGTTAGTTAACTACTGTAGGCGGCATGTGATGGTACTGTAATCTGGTACATATCTGGAACAGTAATTTGTACGCCCAAGGAATGACCGCACTTCTGATGCACACTTTGGTTTGGGGGCATTGACTACTGCTTCAATCTTCTTGTTGTCGGGTCGAATTTCTTGACCAGAAATGATATGACCAAAGACGTTGATTTCAGGAACTCCAAAGAACATTTGGATAGTTTTAGGGTGATATCATTATCTTGGAGAGTTCAAAGAAGCTTGTCAAGTTCTTTAGCGTGTACAGCCATGTCCTTGGATCATAACCAGATGTTGTCTGATATTGATGATATTGTTGTCTGATATGGTCTGATGTTTATTTATTTAATCGCTTTCACCATGATTACAATACTAAAAAAGACTAGGGGAAAAATACATTTGAACAAGACACAAAACGAAGGAGGAGCGCGTGGGACACACAACAGAGCGAGGCTCCAAATTTAGTGTGCCCTTACGGAAAATACACAAATACTAACTATGTAAACTGTTACAGGACTTATATTCCCGATTTTGAACATATATTAAAAGTTAATAAAAGTTCGATCAATATCCGATCAATAGGCTTTTAAGGTTCTAGAGCATTCTAAGTGTTTACCTTTAAAAATGCAACATAATGAATAAACAATTTACTAATAAGCTTTGCATGCAGAAACATAAATATTAACAGTGTGCTTTTTGAGAGTGGGACATCTTGTCTCTAAATTTGACATCCCTCGGAAGATAGTTATCTTTTAAATGAACATTTCGACCTTTTTAGTAATTAACTAAGGAAGCATAAGTTTTGTGGCTCTTTTTTGTTGGCAGATACATCCTACGCATTATATGTAAACCTATTATCAATGACCATCAAACAAATAAATAGAGAGCTTTTGAGGAGTAAGCTTTTACAGAAAAAGACTAAGCAGCTACAGATAGATAGAAAAAGAGAAGAACATCAGCAAAAGTGTAGAACCGCCTTGCGAGTAAGTAAAATAAACCTTGTAAGTTTAACTGGCTGATTTTGGTGGAGTTCCTCTCCTTCTCGCCGACCCCATCAGTAAAGGACACTAAAAAGCATCGTTTGCCAGTGGAGAAGCCTTCTTTATCAGTAGCACGCAAATAACCTTTTTCAGAGGTGGACTGAGTTGCATTCAGCAGAGTGCTAAAAAAGCCAGTTTTTCAGTGGTGCAGTTTGCTACGATCCTGGTATCTATTGCCTCGACGCCTCCAACGAACGACCCAAGTTCCTTATAACACTGTTTCTGAAGATTATTTGATGGCTCCATCATTCTTCATGGCTCTCTTCTAACTCCCTATTATGAAGATTATTGAACACAACGGAAACAAAAGGACGTCGCATCCATATAAATTTACAGATAACCGCCCGCTTCACCGACAACTGCGAACTCGGTTCAGTACATAAAGACTATCATTATAATCGTGAACTCCGTTAAATGACTCTTAGTCACTTTTGTTCCTGCCTTCTAGCTTTAAGTCTTGTTTAACTAGCTATATCTTACTATGCTTATTATCTTATTTTAAAAAGCAAATCTTAGAATTGTTATAACTTTTATGATTTAGACATAATTTAATATTTATATTGTAAACTTTAGCGTCAGTCCAATATGTCTTTTGAAGAAGCGCTGTGTAAGTTAGATCAGCTTATAAGTCGACAAAATGATTACTTCGGTTATTTTACAGATGACGTAACACACCATAACTGCGCTGAAGAACGTTTGGAACTATTTTCCGGTCGCGAATCACAGGATATTTATTGCTGGCTCGAGAAATTCGAAAATCATTTTAAGGGCTGCGATCGCAAACTAGATTCAGTATGTTTGGCCGCTAACTTAGCATGTCGTTTAACGGGACTTGCCAAGACTTTTTATTTCTCTCTCGAACCAGAGACACGAAAAAATTTTGATCTCTCATCTAAGGCGTTAAAAGAACGATTTTTCTCCGATGATTTGAAACGGCGGTTACGACAGTCACTCATTTCAAGACAACAGGGTCTCCATGAATCTTTGGATTCTTAGAGCGGTTTTCATTTGAGTGTCGAAAAGTAATTGGTTTTGCACTTTCTACACGATGCGATTGGCTTAAAAGATTCGCGCCACCTTTTCATCCAATCAGAAGTAAAACCAAAGCCAACTGTGACGCGCTCGCATGCATTTTCCCGCGCTTTGCGTCAGCCACATGTAATTACTTCGAGTTTTGATTGGTTCAATGTATTGTCTGTGTCCTATGTGATTGGCCAGAGTAATTACTTTGGTTTTGGTTTTACGACACTCAAACGAAAACCACTCTATATTGAATTTTTCGCTAATACTTGTCGACGATTAAGTGTGTCTAAAGAAGACCAGTTTTATTATTTTATAAACGGGTTGCGTGCCGAAATTAAACGTGAAGTTTTGATGCGTCAGCCAAAAGATTATCTCACAGCAGTAAATTTGGCACGCCGTACTGAGTTAGTTGATCGCACTATTGCAGATAGCCGAAGCAACTTGAACAATTGTAAAGAAAATCCAGTTTACACGTTACTACGTGACAAATTTGGTCAAGATTTAACAGGTGAAATAAAGTCTTTAAGGGATGGTTTTCCCCCAAATTTCGCAAATCGTGATAAGAATTCTCAAGCTTCAGCACAACCTTATCTCCGTCGTTATACCGGCGGATTCACATCTCAGGGCCCCACCTGCTACAGGTGGCGTAGTCGGCCACAAAGCGCGTGTTTGTCCACATCAGTCGCATTATTACTACACTTCCGAACCTCGACGAAAAACGTCCTATCGAAACACATCCCCACGAATTGTTGAAAATTACGTCGACCCACCATGTTCCACTAAATTTAACAAACGTTCACCGTTTGTACTGAAAAGGGAAGTTCGTTTATATGGTGAAAGCAAATTGCAAATCCTTACTAAGACGATCGAATACATCGAAGTGAACGAGCATTCTCTACTTACCGAAATCGTCAACGCTTTTGATGAAGATATTGATCCAAATTCGTCCTTTGAGACTTGTTTTGAAGTTTTTACACACCCTAAAAGTTTGGATACCCCCAAAATAACCTCAACAGTAAAGAAAATATTACAGGCACAAGAAGTGTCACTTATTGAAATTTCAGTGGATTAATATCAAGTTTGTGAGCTCGAAGAAAATTAGAATTGTATCGTCAATGATATTCAATATGTTTCTGCAGTACAAGTATTCGATCCCTTTACTGTAAAAGTGTCTTTTACTGAAGAGTCACAGCAAGAAATTTCGAACATAGAGCACCTACAGTCCAAGCACGACGCCTCAGATTTATTAGTCTCTACATGAACAGCCCATAAATTGGAGCATTGTAAGAAACCGCGTGATATTTTCGAACGAAGTGATATTTCCCTTGCTACAATTAAGAACACCAACAATTTTCGTTCGGAAAGTTCAAACCGGAAAAAAAGGCCTACCTTTTTAGATTTTCCGCTTTTTCCGGCAATTTTCCAGTGGGACAAGCCGAGTTTCTTGTTCATGTAGCCGTAGTAGGCGCGAGCAGTCATCTTGTTTAGCAGCACGCAAAGTTTTGCGGATACTGGCGATATATTCGTTTGTCAGGCTTTTTAGTACAAGCATAGAAATTTTATTTGTATCTTGGAAGCACTTTATCCGGTCACCTTTCGAGCTTCATGGTAAAATGTGCAAGACGGAGTGATGGTAGGGGACTTTATTATTTGTTTGCTTGCGTTTTTTAATATATTTATTTACTTATTTATTATTATTATTTTTATTTTAAAAAAGAGGGGTCCAGAAGGGGGTCCAAAAAGGGGTCCAAAAGGGGGGTCCACAAGGGAGGGTCCACGTTTTGTCTACACCCCATTTGCGGCCCCACCGACGTACGCGACGAGAAGGCCCCTGCGGATCGTAGGGTCGAACTCACGCAAAGTTTTCGAAGCGTCTACGCCACTTTCGCCACCGAAGACCTAGGCTTGCTCTATTGCTGAGTGGATCGAAAAGTGGAAAAGGTGATAAACCGCTGCGAGGAATGATCGTGGGATTTATTTAAGAGAGAGCAACGGATCCGATTTCAGTAGTCTTCATTGACAAAGTGACTATTCTCGGTTTTCAAATTCAAACTAAGAAACTATCGATTCTTCTGAGTTTCTGAGTTTCATGAGCTATTACAGTACCTATACACCTTTATTTAAACAAAGTTTTGGTTCGAAGGGTTCTTCGTTTTGCGATAGAGACGTTTGAATTTCTAGGCTTTTGCGTGACGCGGCATTTAGGGAAGGCTCTTAAGTGGGTTAAAAACATTGCCGATTTTGGGAGATTTTGCTATCCGAACATTCCTTGTCTCAGAATAAACATCACTTTAATCTCCTATGCGTTTTCAAGCGATGAATTCACGCATTAGTAGGAAAACTCAAAAACAGATGTTTCTGTTGGTTTCCGGCGGCCATATTTGTGCCCTTCAAAGGGACACAGGTCCGTGTGGTTTTTGTCCACTTGATTTTGATTCCAAATTGAAAATTGAAAATCAAAAATTCACAATCGTGATTTTCAATGTTTGATTCCTCAAGAATTGAAAATCACAAATTTACAATCTCAGTTGTCAATTTTTGTTTCCAAGAAACATAAAATTGAAAAACAATTTTCAATGTTTTCAAAATCAAAAATTGAAAATTGAAAATGGTCATTTGGTGGTTTTTATTTCTTGTTTTTAAGGAAAAGGAAAACTAAACGATAATCTTCAATTTTGAGATTTTTGCTTGGTACCGAAGTTAAAATTGTATTTTCAATTTCCTATTCCCTAAATTCAAGCTTATTAAAAATTCAAACTTGACAAAGCAATTTCATGTGTAAAGAAACTGCGGGAAACGGAATTAATCCTGGTGAAATCCAAAATGAAAATCGTTTTTTGATTTTGCTATTTATGGAAAACAAAAATTGCCAACCGACTAAAAATACCTGTGACGGGAGGGGAGGGTAAAAGCGGAAGTGGCGTGACTGCAAACAAGATGGCGGTCGTCTCGCAGTGAAGGAGCAGCCTCCTCCTCAGGCGCTTCGTTTTTCGCATGGCAGAGGCGAGCGCGAAACGCGAGTGACTGGTGATGAACCGCAAGGGGCCATGGGAAGGGTACAGACGGCAGGCGAAGCGACGTCTCGCCCGTTGTCTCCTTCCCGCCTACCTTTGCGCGCACATTTTCATCAAAAGAGAGACGTCTGGGTACGAAGCAGGTGAAGGAGTGTTACGTGTTGCGTGTCCTCGTCAAGCTGTCTCCCGCAGCCGGGTAGAGCGTTTCAGATCGGCTGCGAACTGTTAACTGGGCCGGACTGCGGACTGCGGACTGCGGACTGCGGACTGCGGACTGCGGACTGCGGACTGCGGACTGCGAATTACCGACCACAGACTGCGGACTGGGTATATATAAAATACGGACCAGGTATAAAATGCGAACTACGTGCTATGTTTTTAGTCTGATAATATTGTCACTCGACCCTAACCATGTATAACTCCTTTCATGTTGTTGTTAAAGTGAAGGAATTTTCGCTCTAACAAGAAAATGGGAGCGTGGGGATATAGTCGTGAGGGTAGCCTCGTTCTGTAAGGCGAGTTAAAAACTCTTTCTTCTTTAACTCCAGTTATCGGGAATTATTCCTTAACCGAGTTCGTTTTGAGTAAGTGCGAGGCTATTCCATATACGAAGCCCTTTTCAACGATGAGAGAGTAAAATGAGGAGAAATTCGCATATTAAGACGTTTCTGTCGGCTTAAATCATGTGTTTGAATCGAATGAATCTTGATCCTTTAAAAACTTCAGTGGTCAAGGAAAACAATTTGTTTTGATGACAGTTCGTCAGAGTGTAAATTTTATTATTGTGTAGAAAGAGTTCGCTAAATCAACAAAGTTGTTGATTTCGGTCTCAGGAAGAGTCTACACTGAGAATATGTCATCAATAAATTTCTTCCAGCCGGAGAAATGGCTGTAAGGGCTCGCATGTAGTAGTTGTTTCTCAACGTGAGCCATGAAAATGACCGAGAAAGCAACCGCCATTTTGGTGGCCATTGTAATGCCGTGAGTCTGTAGGTAGTGTTTGTTGGCGAATTTGAATCAGTTTTCTGTTAAGATCACCTGCATTAAGCCTCCCAAATATGGAGTAAGGATAGGTAACTTTGACTGATAATGTTCTTCGTAATGGTGACAGACGATGTCGGTTCCCTCTTCCTGGGAAATGCTAGTGCAGAGAGAACACACGTTTAGCGTAGCTTAAATTGCTTCATCTGGAAGAGGCGTGTTTTCAATGATATCACTTTTGAGTGCGGTGTCCTCGACGTAAGACTCTTGTTGTTGCGCGATTGGCTTGGTAAAAGCGAGTCCACAAAACTAGAAATGCGTTCTTTGGAAC
Source organism: Porites lutea (assembly GCF_958299795.1). NCBI lineage: Eukaryota > Metazoa > Cnidaria > Anthozoa > Scleractinia > Poritidae > Porites > Porites lutea. Next base: position 52,930,325 of record NC_133201.1, on the reverse strand, counting down.
CACCGCTACCAGAGACGATTGGTCTGCCGGCAGGATTAGTTTTATGTATTTTGGTCAGAGTGTAAAACGCTGGTATTCTTGGTGATTTTGGCCAAAACTGAGCCACTTGTAAGTCATTTGAGCAATATGCTCGTTTGTGAACAGAGCCTTTATAGTTGATATCACTTTTGTGTCTGTTTTGGATACAATCGGTTAATGTTCATCTTAGATTTCCAAAACCGGTCCTGCTATTAAAGTTTATTTAAACAGTTCTTATCAAGACTCTGCGGCTACCATTGATTGTTAAAGCCTAAATCCCTTCACTTTATCAACAACAAAGGAGTTATACACGGTTAGGGTCGAGTGACAAAAGTTAGTTTACGCAACAGGACGACAGAAAGGAGAGGACGGCAAAAGGCTTGTGTGTGACAAACGTGACAGGGCTATAAATTGCGAGTTTTGTCGTGATCTTCACTTCACATTAACGTTTTTTGGCCTTTTACAGAAAAACCTCTTTAAAGGAAGGTGATGTTTGGCGGAAAGTTTTTTCAAACAGAATTATTGTCACTCTTATCACACAAGGTTTGACGTCTTCTTTCCTCTCCCGACCTGTTGCGTAAGTCCACTAATTATCATTACACTAAGAAATAGTACGTAGTTCGCATTTTATACCCGGTCCATGTTTTACATATGCGCAGTCCGCTGGCCGTGGTCCGCAGTCCGCAGTCCGCAGTCCGCAGTCCGCAGTCCGCAGTCCGCAGTCCGCAGTCCGCAGTCCACAGTCGGCGGTCTGTCCTTTATACTGCCCGATCTGAAACGCTTTACCCTGCGTAGAGTAATGCTGCAAGGTTACAACAAAAGCATATTTATCAGTGAAAAAACATTCAGCTTAATTCTTTGAAAACGTGTCGGCCATGATACAGGCAGGCTTTGGCTTCCTGTTGGCGTAACATTTCCGCTAGAGACAGCTTGACGAAGACACGCAACACGTATTAAACACTCCTTCACTGCAAGACGACCGCCATCTTGTTTGCAGTCGCGCAACTTCCGCTTTTACTCTCCCCTCCTGTCACAGGTATTTTTAGTCGGTTGGCAATTAATAAGAAAATCAAAAATGGATTTCACCAGCATTAATTCTGTTTCCCGAAGTTTCTTTACACATGAAATTGCTTTGTCAAGATTGAATTTTTAATAAGCTTGAATTTAGGGAAAAGGAAATTGAAAATACAATTTTAACTTCGATACCAAGCAAAAATCTAAAAATTGAAGATTACCGTTTAGTTTTCCTTTTCCTTAAAAACAAGAAATAAAAACCACCAGCTGACCATTTTCAATTTTCAGTTTTTGATTTTCAAAACATTGAAAATTGTTTTTCAATTTTATGTTTCTTAGAAACAAAAATTGACAATTGAGATTGTAAATTTGTGATTTTCAATTCTTGAGGAATCAAACATTGAAAATCACGATTGTGAATTTTTTATTTTCAATTTTCAATTTGGAATCAAAATCAAATGGACGAAAACCACACAGACCGGGGTCTAAGATGAAAAAGCTATTTTTAGTCAGAATAGTGCAAAGCGCTTTTCTATAATCTCAGTGAACCAGTTCATAACTCGATTTGACAGTGACGTACACCAAGTGTCGACTGCTTGTAGCCACAAGAGACAAACTCACTCTTTTCTTGAGTATAGGGCTGT
>NC_133201.1:52571149-52626149 GCF_958299795.1 Porites lutea | reverse complement strand
TAAGCAGCCGTTGTAGAGCTTAGTCCTTGAGAGCTTGGTGTTTTCCTTTGCGAAAATGTCGTTTTTTACACGACTCAAAATCCACATCTTTGCATTGTGCTAGGAGCCATATTTGGGGGAGGAGACCGTAATTAGATACCTTTTCCAGTTATGGAGTTGGTTCTATCGAAATAGCCAAATGTACTATTTTTAGCACAAATTGTGCCATCTCGTGTGACACGCGCGAGGACTGTTTGCAAGGGCTCCACGCAAAGGATAAACAAATACAACAGCGTCTGAAAATACCTCGGCAGGAGGTAAATAAATTCCATTTCTGTCATCATTGCCTCATGTGAGTTTCATGGAAGACCTTGAGGAGAACATCTTTGACAATAACGCTAAATTTGAGGACTGTGAATGTGGTTCTGCAACTTCCGCTTGTGTTAATCACCATGGTCAGAGTTGTTTTGACAAAAGTGACGAAGAGATGTTGGAGATGTCGTGCAAAGAATATCCCGTTCGGACGGAACAAAAACTATACTGGCGGGGAAAAGGAGAACAACAACAAATAATTAGTGGCTAATGTCTCTCTATGTATCTTTGGATTCATGATAAATACAGCTTTATCAGCTCCAAACAGCGTCTACAGGCAGCATTTCAGGGAAACAATACTTCAATGTCATTGAATTTTCCCACCCAATACTAGCTTGGCGTGGCAGTGTGGCACAGTGGTCTACTAGCCGACCTTCCGGACGGATGGTCCAGGTTTGACTCTCGGCTTAGCTGCTTTTTTTTACTTGCTGTATAATTTTTCTTCGTTTTGTTTAATTTGTTTTTTATCATATTTTTCCCGTTTTCTTGTTTCCCTTTATTCTTTCTGCTGGACCATTACAGCTTCCTGGTTTTTTTTTTTTGCAATAAACGTGCATGAATTGCCTAACGAGATTTGAAGCACTTGGAAAGTTTAGCGACCACTCAAAGAAATTACCAAAACGATTGCATTTTCACACGAAAACCGCGCAAATTCTCGGGTTCCCGCGCGAGTTTGTTGAGGGTGGCACCCGGTTGTGTCGCTTGCGGTCTCCTATCCCGATTATGGCTCCTGACAGTGCCTTTGATACAAACTACTTCGCATTCGACTATTTTATTCCTGTCAGAATTTTGAATGAGTTAGATAATGAGGTAATTTTCTCTGTTTGTGAAAACAGTTTACAGATCCGAAGCTGCATCAAATGAGCTCTCTACTAGAGAGAAACGCGCAGCCGGCTCTGATCAGGTGAAAAATGAGGTAATAAGCGGTGACGATTACAATAACTATGATGGTAACTGTAATCTGATATTGAAATTTAGTATATATGTTGTGGTCAAATTTTAACACTGGTTTAAATCTTGTTTCCCTTTTTTTCTTTGGTATGTTTATGCATGATAATGAGTTTGAAACAATGGGAAGTAAAATCTGAACCAAGAAGAAAATTGAACACAACACATACACACTCAGGGATCTTGGTGATTCAAGCAATCTGATTGCATGGTTAGCTATCTCGGACCTCGAAGTTATATTTACCGGCGATTAGTGGCCTACTTATTTACCTCGACTGCAAAGAAAAATTGTTCAATTTGAAATGAATCATATTTTAAACTGGAGATATAGATATACGACATTGGCCTGCTTTACCAAAGTTATATTTGGACCAATTTTAATGTTTAAAATTAATTGAAAGTTTGTTTCTGGAGAGGTTCCACAAACTTTTATTCATTGTTAATAACACAGAATAATGGAACATTATGCTTTCTTGGTGTGTCGTCATAACAATATTCTGCATTGTTTACTTTGAGGCAGTCGCTCTTTTACTTGATGCTATATTTTATTTTGCGTGAGCGGGCGTCCCAGGAATTTGACTTCCGTTTAATTACAACCTCTAAACATAACTTCAGTGAAATTCACATATCTCGGCCAACATCCTAAGATTCTCTCTCTGTCTCCTCATTCTTTCTTTTACAATTTATAATAACGTTAATGATGATGCAAGCTCGTTCGTTCCCAGGGTTCTCTCCTACCCGTCTCCGAAGGGGCGTGTACTGTAGAGAACCCTGGGAACGAAGTTGATGATGATGTTGGTAATGATCGAAAATGTCATGTACGATAATGATATTTATTTTTTTAAGTAAACGCGTCTACCGTACAATTTCATGCTTTCGACCTTTGAGTCTTTTCATTGTGCAAAGTTTTTATACTTCTCCCTGCCAATATCTAAATACGATAAATACCATGCGAGGGTTCTAATTTTTGCGATTTTTCTAACGACCTGCAAAAATAAGTTCTCGCAAAAATTTACTTCAGAGTAAATATTCTCTAAGTTAAATTCGCTAGAATTACAAGAATATAGTACTAAATAATCGTGTCTGTTTATTACAACTTGCCTCTTTCATTCACAAACAAAACGGTATACAATAAATTACTGATTTGATCATACTTAGGGTACGCATACTCTAGTTTTGTTTGAAAATATGCATTTCTATTGCACATACTTGACAAAAACGAAAATATTATCAATGCTATAGGTACTTGGTACTTTCTGAAAATCGCAACAATTAGTTCCCGCAGAACAAAAAAAATCGACAATCAGCAAGAATAAAATTTCGAGCCACGCGGTATTACAAAACTGTCATATGCGCTGTTTTTATTCCACAGACAGGGATCCCTATTCTCTCTATGACAATTAACTTCGTCAATGTATCAGATTACCTGAGGCATGGGTAAGGATTCAAAGCTCAATACCACTTTATTTTGATATACATTGCAAATGAATGTGGGTTGCTAACCAAGCGACAGGTAAAGATATAACTGGATACTGGCCTAAATTTTCATCTTTTAAAATCTTTTCACATGTTTGAGTGTACAGTCATTTCTTAGAATGTATTTGTTTCAAGATTTGAAACAGTTGAAGTTTTAGACTTTTTTCCGTTAAAAGTGTTCTTCTTGGAGAAATATAGCGTGTTCATTGCGGTTAGTTTTTTCCTTCTTATCTGGGCCCAGTTGTTCGAAGGCCGATTAGCCCTTAACCCGGGGTTAAATTTAACCCAGGTTTCTCTTTCTTGTGTTCAAAAGCATTTTCTCGGATAATTTTCTGTCCTATTTTTAGAGCTTCCAATCATCAACTTGTAGACAAAAAGCATTAAAACTGAAATGCTTTCTAAGCTTTCATATCTGAATTCAAATATCGCACTAACCCTGGGTTATCTTAACCCGGCTTTGAACAACTCGGCCCAATTAGCCTGCGTAGCTGGCGGGATTAGCGTGGGAGCGCTGTATTGTTTTGGCGGCAAAACCGCGAGAATAGTGGGTACAAGTCACTTTTAATTTGAAATCCTGCCTGCCACAATTCTTGGGTATTTTGAATAGTCGGCAACCAGGCGCACGATGTTTCTAATTGGCTGAGAAGGATAAAAAACCAAATGATAACTGATATCTCCTCTATCTCCCAAGGGAAAGTTAGTGCGTTCACGTGGAAATAAAATAACATTGAGCAAGTTAACAGGCTCCACTCCACAAGATTTGCGCTTGAAAGAAATCTTCGAAAGACATTTTTTGAGGGAAAAATATCTCAAAATTTAAGACACGTCTTCTGCTATCCTTTATTCAGAATGGGCTGAAACTAATGTCGTTTTACGACAGGAAATTGGTTATATGAAAAAAGCGCATCGGACAATATTGCCTTTTTTCACGCATGCAAACTCGCTGATCCATCCGAGCTCAACATCAAAAGAGCGCTTTTTCATTTAAAATTGACATCTAAGAAAAACGGGTGGAATATGCTGTGAAAGATTCTTCGTTTTGACTGAGCAAATGTTATCTTTGCCGATTGAGAGGTCATGAGGCAGATGTTTTTCCTGTGCATTCCAGCACTGATTTTCTGTGGTTTTTGTCTCTGACAGAATTTGACCTCTGAAGCAGTGTAGGAAATTCTATGACCTCTTTTGAAACATAAAGCTTTTCATTGCGGCTAAATGACCGTTTAATAAAGGTTTAAGTTTCTCAAATTTGGAGTAACTGCAGAATACCTACACTTTCAAAAAAGTCCTTCCTTCGATTTAATATGGCGCTTGGCCGCTTCGCGGCCTAAAAAGCTCGCTTCGCTCACTGAGAAACTCGTGAGGTCGACCTGTAGCAAATCTACAGAATACCCTACGTGGATCCTAAGACAACTTGCAATGATTTTCACGCTCAGGCTGGCTCGTCTGCAGTTCAGTTTCGTATTACACCACTTTTCCTGATTGGGTAATCAAATGGTTCCAACCAAGCTGACAAAAGTGGGCGTCATTCAAAATTCATAAGAAATGTGGCAGGCGGGGTTTTCCCTAGCGGCTTCGTCGCTCGCTTCGTGTGGCGGCTCCGTCGCCACGAAAGCAGCACGGACACAAGAATCCCGCCAGCTACGCAGGCTAGTGGACCATTAGTAAATTAATATGACCGCATTTTTACCACCACAGAGAGCATTATGGGTATACTACCACCCTTAAACACTCGGAACACCCGTTTTCGGCGGCAGGCGCAAAAGGTGTTCACGTGACCTGGATGTTAGCATCGTTTACGAAGTTTCTTAATCTGGTGTCCTTCACCGGACCCATACCCCCTAAGATTGTGCAAAGAGATGACAGTGTCACTTTCAAGGTAAGCGCTAATTCATATGTCGCTAGCTTGAACCCCTCCGTCGCAAAAGCTTGTTAATTTTGTCTAGCTTTACCTTAATCCATAACAGTTATGAAACATAGAATAAAGATGATGTGAACTGCGGGAATACAACTCTAAATGATTATATGACCATCACAATCTAATCGTGATAGGAACTTATTTTCGCAGTTCACATCATCTTAATTCCATTCGATGTTTTATTAATTCCGTTCACGAGTCTCATTCCAGCTGAATTCTGGCTGCAGCGGTATCGCACAGGTCAGGGTTTGAAGCCTGAATCTTTTCAAGCATCTGCAGCTGCATAAGTTGAATCTTTAACTGCGATGATCTTTGCATTTATATCTTCATTTCGCAGTTTTTAATATAGAAATTCATAATAACTGGTACTAAATGTGAAAAGGGTGGCAAATGTAATACGAAATCGGTGCCAAATGTAATAAGGGTCACAACACTGAAAAAAGGAATGGGTCACAAAGGTCACGTGATTATGTACTATGGGTGGGATGGGTCACAAGTGTAATAAGGGTGGCAGTTGTATTAAGGGATGAGTCAAAAATATTATGAGTGGTTGGTCGTACTCGTAAATGTTTGTGGAATACATGTTAAGGGCTTCAGTCATTTACATAACACAAAATGGGACAAAAATTAATTGTAATTAAGATGATAGGTGTTATATCCACCAAGGGGTAAATTTCCTCGGGCAATACAACTTGCCATGAGTACTGTTTCTTGAGTAGGAAAGGTGCTTTAAACGCTTGCCATTAGTGACCACAATAATACCCAATACTATCACATTTGTGAAATCTAGCCACATAGGTCATAAACTTCAGCTTTCTTTGTTACATAGTGGAAAGTTGTCCTTGTGTTTTAAGCTTGACAAATTGGACTGGGGCGCTGAGTTCTCTTTCTCCTTCAAAGTGGAGTTTGATCCAGAAACAAGTTTGAAGCCTGCTAACTACAGCATCGTCACGCCTGTTCAGCTACTTTACTATGACGAGTACAGGGAGGATGACGCCGGGGTGGTAGTAAGCAAAGGACAATACTACAGTCACCCGCTGGATAAAGTTGCTTTTGATATTGAACTTCCAGGTTATTGCTGTGTAAAAAAATACGAAACGGCAAACTGATCCTTACAGCAAGGCGATGAAGAAGTAAACAAAAGAATAAAACAAAAAATATACATTTAAGCAAATTGCTCAATATTTCTGTTTGAAAACAAACCTTCTTCAGGTGCTAAAAGAAAAATGAAAATAAGACTAAAAGTTCGTTACAAATAAGAATTTGAAAATGTGACAATAAAAACAATGGATTGTTATTGGTATGAGAGACTAGGTGGAATCGTATATCAGTGAGCTTCGTCACGTCTATTTATTCCTAGGAAAGATAATGTGTTCACCTTGCCGTAAGGATCAGTTTGCCGTTTCCTCATATTTTTCTACAAGTTTAATTCTATTGACCAGGTCTACAACTGGGAGATCCGGCACCACTCATTGGTTTGTTGCTGTGGACTTGCTGATATTTTTGGTATAATTTGGAATGTACAATGGGTCAATTTGCAGTCGTATACTGAGCCACCTAGCTTTTTGATAGGAAAGTGCCACTCATATGTACAGAAGAATATGATTTACATTTGAAAAACTAACTAATAGGATGCTATCAAAAAAAGGAATTTCCAGCCTTGCTTTCACTCAAGGCCAGGATATTCAATACACAAACTGCAAAATGGCCTATTTTCTACATGGAATTCTTTTCAGAACTAAGGACCTCATGCAGGACACTAGGAAAAAGGTACCCCTGTTTGTAGGCCCTCCATTTAAGTCGTCTCGTCATTTTATACGGCATTTAACAAATTAAAATCATTCAACCATAAGATGCGTCGGTTCAAAATATTTTAGTGAAAAGCCCTTTAAGATACATAAACTCACTTTCATTTAACTCAACTCAAAGAATTTCTACCCTTTCAAATACCCAAAGCCTGAAAAATGTATTCCTTTCGGGCAGAGCCTTCCCATATAGGCCCTTACAGGTGGTATTCCCCGGGTTTAAAACAACATTTCCCTATTTTCAAGTCATGAACTCGCCAAATCAAGTTTCCCTTACTCGCAGTGTTTCTTTTAAATTGTGAAATACTGCATTTCCCGTATGCTGAAAAATCCTGTCGGCAACCCTTGCGTGTGTGCCACCCGCCACCAACCCTCGCAAGGGGGGTGGGGTGGGGTGGGGATACTAAACAAAGTTTTATACGGGGAGGTTCCGTCCCGAGGTCCGACCCCTTACCCTTGTATATACGTTAACAGAAAAGGAACCCTTCCCTATAACTTCTATTGGAGCTTATTGGCAAATGGTACCCCTTTCACTTACCTCGTTTAGAACTTTAATTTATATCCCTTTTCACCGCTGTTGATGTACTGTCGTTAAAGTATGACCAAATAAAAAAAGGTAGAACGAATTTTCTCGACTTTTGCACAGCCATAAAATGCATCTGTTAGCTCTTTTGGGCCTTTTTACACATGAAAATGAGAGATTTCCCAACCCTTTTATATACCTAAACCTTAAAAATGCATGGTACCTTGTTCGGGCAAAGCCTCCTAGTATAGGCCATTATAGGATATACCCTACCTGATACCAAACGTAGTACAGCCAAAGGCACTTTTGATATTCCTTTAGCAATGTTTATGGTACTTTATTATCATTAATACACACCAAAATTCACCACAAATGGGCGACAGAAACCATAACCTTAGAGACCAGTGTCACCAAACAAAGCTCTTACGCGTTTTCTTATTTTTCAATATCAGGCTGTTCGGAGCCTTTGGGAATAAAGAGTGGCAAGATCAAAGACTATCAAATCACGGCTTCTTCAAGCTATCCTGACAGTCGACCTTCAAAAGCTCGTGAAAGTAAGATGAAGGAGTTTATTTTGAGCGCTAGCACAGGGCATTTTAAATTCTGAATTAAGTTTTGAAATTTTACCTGCAGTAAGCATTGAGACCTCCAAGAAAAGTTTTATTATAATGGCTCAGTTGTGTATAATAATTATTTAGTAAATATGAATTAGTTTTAATTGTTATACTGTACTATTATTAACTTATAGTTACTTAGTTTCTTATTATTTATTTTGAAATTTTTTATTAGTCTTAATTTAGGGCTCCTATTGATAGCAGATATACTTTTAAGTATTCTGAAGGGATTACCCTAGTTAAATAAAGGTTTACTACTACTACCCCCGGAATATTTAACAATTATTCTTTTCAATCTCGGTGAATAGTGGCCTTAGAAATATTTACCTCGATTTCAAAGAATAATATTAAATAATCTACTCAATAGAAGGGAACTCTTTGCAATAACACTGAAAAGATTTTGAAGTTAAGCTACTGTTGGCGTGCCCGTGGAATAAAACGCCGGACGTCAAATTCAGTGGCAGCGGAGGACTTTGTGAATGGAATCTCTTCGTTCAATATACAATAAAAGGGGAATGAAACCTGCACGGAAAACAGTTTCAGCGGTATAGAGGGAATTAAAGTGTGAACATTTCTTTGTGAGCTCGTGGCCAGCGAGCGAGCGACGGCGCTGGCGCGGTCGCGGAATCTCTTCTCGAGAATGAATTCGCCAATGCTTCGCCGATGATGATTTCCTCTGGGTCGACCGCCGCTCAAAACAACACAACCTGGCGGAAGAAAATCGAAGGCACTAGCGTAGCACAGCCCGGATGAAGGGCTGCGAGCAGGCGGCCAGAGCGAACAGAATTTTGCATTGGCTGCGGCTGAAAACAGCCATTTGAAGTGTCTGCGGCCCATGGACCACCCAGTCCATGGATCTCGAGCAGCCAATTAGAGACTGAAAAAATCTTCGAATAATGGCGATGGCCACATAGGACGACCTCATCGATCTGCGGGGAGATTTCACGATGGACGGTTATATGGAGTGGCTTCTTGAGGACGGGGATGCAGAACCATTTCCTCAAACGGCCACGGATCTCGAGTTTGAGGGTGAGAATCACATCTTTTGCGACGGTGACCTCTTTTGCGATGGTGACATCCTTTGCAGTGATGACTTTGTTTGCAACGGCTTGATCGAGCGAGTGCTCTGGTCAAATACTTTGCGCTTGCAGTATCGTTTGCAATGATGAAATAAGTTGCGATTGAGAAATCTCTTGCGCTTGCCAGATTGGCTTCGAAACAAAAAAGATTTGTTGGCGCTTGTTGATGCGTACGCCGACGAGCTTTGTATTTTCAGATGCATTGAGGTTCATCAAGGAGCGCACCCCGTTTGTAACACAAAAAGAACTCGCGAGTCTGCCACAAGCTTTTTCGACAAGCGTCGAGTTCGACAGATCTACAAAGGGCATTTTCCTTTGATCGAAAATCATTTCCAGCGGAGGATTGTCGGATATGAGGTTGACACCGAAATAAGGTTTGCGTTGAAATATCTGCCTCGCGCTTTGAAAAATTGGGGTGCCCCAGATGAACATTGGAATCTACGAAGAGCACGCTTTCTTGATCACGAATCTCGATAAAGTGACGAGAAATTATGCGTTTGCCGAATGTCAAGCAAGATTTACCCAAGCATGCAATCTGCGGCGGCATGCAGAGGTTTGTACGAGAGGAGAGACCGAAGTGGTGTGCAGATGAGAGCGAATCCAGCCGCCCGAAAATGCGTATGATAAAGCGTTTTATGGCCAGGAAGCGTATGCGGGAAGGGCAGTCAATTGGATGGAACACGACGCCCAGTGGAGTGGTTTGCATATCTACTATCAAATGTGTGGTCACGGTACGGAAAGAAGACGTGCAGGACATCCAGTGGATGGTTTTTGTACGGAAACAAACACTTTGTTTCAGTTTCATGCCTGCCTTTGACATTGCTGTCCAAGGTGTTTTCCAGGACGGCGAAAAGAAGTGGTCGCTTTCGAAAAAACAGAGCAAGGCAAGAGAGGGCTGACAAGAGAGATGCAGTTTGCGCGAACGTTGGAAAGAAGGCAGGCGATCCTCGACGAGGGTTTCGAGCTCATCGAGTGTTGGGAGCATGATTTCAAAAGAAGACAACCGTATCCAAAAAAGAAAACGGAAACTTTTCCGCATATCATCGTGTTTGATTTTGAGTCGGTGCTGGACACGAGCAAACGCAAGCAGGCGACGAAGTGCCGGTGTCCGTTTTGTTGGCAGACACTTTGGATCGAGCGCCAAAGTACACCAGTAGCAAAGATCCCAAAGAGCGGAGCTGGAGATTCTAGGAGGCGCTTGAGCGTCGGGACGCGGCTATCCGAGAGGGCATACGGCGATACATTCCGTAGGATTTCGAATTTCTGCCGGAGCAGCAACAAAAGCGTATTTACTAATGGTGTTTTCTAATCCCAGATTTGGGTTTCAAAACCGGGCGTTATGATTTGAAGCTGATAAAAAATCATTTTGTGACCCAAGTCGCGCAAGACAGCGATGTTAAAGTGGCCAACAAACAGAACAAGGCCATGTACTTGTCAACGCCGTCGTTCAAGTTTCTGGACATCATCAACTACATCAGCTAGAGGACCAGTTATGATGAATGGGTGAAAATGTACGGCGCCAAGCTCTCAAAATCGTGGTTCCCCTACAAGTGGTTTGACACAGCCGAAAAGTTGGACTACCCTGGGCTGCTGCAGTACGAAGAGTGGTTCTGCAAGCTGAAAAATGAGATGAATCTCTCCTTAGAAAAGGACTGGGCTTGTCAGCAAATCTGGCAGGAAAAAGGATGCAAACTTTTGAGGACTGGTTGCGCTCTATAACAATTTGGATGTCGAGAACTCTAACGGGGCTTGAATAGAGGTTTAAAGTTGGGAGTGAACGGCTTTTTTTTGATGGCCTAAGCGGGATTTTGCCTGTGAGGCGAGTGACTTCGTTGTTCAGAGCAGAGAGCAGAGCAGGAAGCCGAACTACCCATTCGTTTCTAATGAATCCAATGTTTCCTTTGTCCTTCCCGGATCAGCGCTCGTCAGCAAAACGCTGTCTCGAAGGTTTCTCCTGTACGATGGAATGTCGTATTTGTTGTTTGTTTGGTTAAATGCCAGGTCCCCTTGCAAAGAACTCAAGCTTTGTACGCCGCCCATCTCGTAAAGAATTGTTCTTACCGTGAAATAAACGTGGAAATAACCTCTGGGTCGTTTCAGTAATAATAAGATCATTTTGACCTTATATGGCTATGTTAAACTTGGTTGGCGGCCATCTTGGATTTTTTTCTAGCCTATGATTTGTCCAATTTTCAATTTTCCTCTAAGTCGGTGTGCGGTCTAATTGGACCTGGAAATGATTTTGGTAATGTTTAAGAGTGGAAAAAGGCTCTTAGCTGTGAGCTCAACTGCTTTCCACTTTCCAAGAAAATTTCTCGGGCAAGACCACAGTAGCCTGTGGTTGCGTACCATACCGCAAAATTTAACTGCTGCGGCCAATATTCATGTTTGGTTCTTCCAGCCACGCCCTTGACTCTTTTCCTGGTTTGTGCTTGATTTGGGTGTTTGTGAAAATCTCTCTGAATTTTGCGGTGAAATTCTCTGTTGGCGTGACATATTTGTTACTCCCGGTTGAACAGCCCGCCAACACTTGCAACGCTATCTCCGAAATCAACTGCTGGCACTTGTGTTTTAATTCTCATTTTTTCTCAGCATGAGCTGATGGGGGATATTTGCAAAACCCAGGGCAACTCGTAAGTCTGGGCTCCAGTTCTTTTCATTAACCTCGTCCGGATTTTGCAGCCATTCCGGTCCGCGGACCATGAATTGCGACTTATCCTGTTGCGTTAGTTTTTCATCAGATTCCACTTCTGTTGTGAACTGAGTCATGTCAGCGTTTGGGAAGCGTTCTTTAAACTCTGCAAGAACCTTTTCCTTTGTTGCAGCGGCCATTATTTTAGCTTGTGGTGTTGACAGCCACTTTACAAAATTCATTTATATATTATATACACAAAATGGTTATGGTCTTGATCGTTGCGCCTTTAAAAGATCACACCGTTCATCTTGAACACCCAATCGAGAAACTAACCTATACGAGGCTTCTTTTCTGCTCTCTTTACAATTATTGGTATAATTTGAAAAACCCGCGGACAATTGCATTGATTGAAACTGGGGAAGGCAAAGAGATAAAATCTGGAAAATTACCAGCAGGGCATTGCACTCTCGATTTCTTAGAAAAACAACTTAACAAGAAAAGAATTTGGACACAAGAATAAGTGATGTGAAGAATCAATCCGTTGGAGACCTGGTGGTTTAAAATGTTAAAAAAGTTGATGTGGGGCTCGACCCAAATTTGCAAAAATTCCTTGGAATTGACCAAAAAGTTGTAATGAGATGATTCACAAAACGTTTGAATTCTCCAACAAGTTAATTCGTTCATTGCGATAAAATGACAAAAAAAAGAAAATCTTTTAAACGGGAAACTGATTTCAGATCTTTTGGATAACTTTTCGATCCGTGGAAACGCTTACGAAAAACTTTACTACATTGCACCCCCGCAACATGTATTGCGTGATGTTGATTTTGGGAATGAACATTTGTATAGTTTGACTATTTCTGTCAAAGATGAAAATGGAGACTTGTTTGATTTCAACGGTTTCCGTTTGAAATTTGAGTTGAAAATTAATTGATATAACATATACAATATCTTCATCAAACGTGATGCTAAGTGCACCGCTTGAAAAATGTAATCCAGAGTTGTCACCTGACAACTTTCGGCTGACCCGAATTTGTGAAATTGAGAGAGAACGTTAGAAACCCAAGAAATTGAAAACTAATACAGTAGAGAGGCAAAAAGATATAAAAAGGCTCAAGACGCTACGCATTATATTGCCGTCGGTTTGGGCTCTCTCTCTCTGCCGCTCTCTCGGCCTTTGATCTGGTATTGCCGTAAGCCTAACTGGCCCTGGAATAATTGTAAGCGCTGTCTTGGGGAGCCTAGTCGCTTTTTGCGGGGCTAGCTCAACAGGGCTTACAGGCCTTGGCGAAAAACTCACCTTCAAAGTCACTAAACATGAAAATAATTATTCACTGGCCATTTCCGAACGAAATTCAATTAATACCGTAGTTTCTAAAAGTTTGAGTTTTTAAGCTTGATATTCTTACTGTAATCTACGACTGGTGATCTTGATAAGTGTTTTCTTGACATTCTATTTTATGGTTTGTTTTCCCCTATTTAGCTGAAGACGGCTGGTGCGCTATAGACGAAGACAGCGATCAATATATTCAGATAGATTTCTTTCTTAAAACTCGCGTGACTCGCGTGGGAGTCCTCCGACGTAATTCGAAGAACCATTGGGTGACTAAATACAGCTTACAATACAGCGATGATGACATCGCCTGGACGGATTACATAGAAAACGGTCACGTCAAGGTGGGTAACATAGCCTAAGTGGAACGCACGATTTCATCTTGATAGGATTGGGTAATAAGTCGAATAAGTGCCAGAGGTACGACGGTTATGCCATGTTGATGATCCCTAACAATGGCGAAACAGCTCTCCATGGATGCTACTACCTGAGTGATAAGGCTTTGCGCATGCGTTACGTATTGGCCAAGCTGTGTGCTAGTTTACGTCACTTGCATTCAAGCTTGTCTTCTTGACGAAGTGCCACCATGTTAGCAGAGCCTTTCTTTGCTCAATTTTGGAGTACTCTAGAAAGACATTGCATAAATCTAATAGTTTGGTTTGTGCTGCTTGCTGCTGAGATATTGCATTGAACCTTTATAGCCGTGCACCTGCACCATGCTAGCAGCGGTTTCTCCAGTCCGGACAAATACTCTACGAAAGAAGAGAAACCACTACAAGTGACCATTTGCTTTTCTATAGAGCATGCGCGTCCACGTGTCGCCTGCGTCATAACGTCAAATGACATCACTTACTCTTTTTCCCAGGAAACATTAGTGACTTTAAGATCCAATGACGCGATGGGAACGAGAAAGCCAAAAAAACAAACAAACAAAACAAAAAACAACAGGTTTAACATAGATTCATACATACACATTTTATTCGCTCGTCCCCATGGGGCTTTTCGGAGTCAATGTTACAATACTAAAACACATCTGGCTTGGACTAGTTTTCATTGATTTTGGGTTCGTAAAACGGGAGCAAGTGCCTGGTAGGACGACGTACAGGCAGGCCTGGCTATTGTGCTCGATTTAACTACATCAACATTAAAAAATGTTGCGAAATTATATCGCGGGCTCAGTTTGCGCATGCCTACTATCTAGTAATTAGCTCCCTACGCAGAGTAGCTCGGTATTTCGACTTGTAATTTAATGTGTTCTTACTTAAGTTTTAGGCTTAAGTAATTGTTACATTCAGTGTGCTTAGTACCTTAAACCGTAGTAAATTATGATGTTTGTATGAGGCTCATCCCTTTTGGAAACCAGTTCTTAAGTTAAATTAGGTTGTCGTAATTAAATTAAGTTGATTCATCCTTCCATCCATCCATCCGTCCGTCCATCCGTCTATCCATTTATCCATCCATCCGTCCATTCATCCATCCATATCTATCCACACTTTACTCTAATAGTTTGAGCCACATAATTTTGTTTTTTCTTTGTGAAAGGTATTCAAAGGCCCGCAGGATTCCGATGACAAAGAAATGATCATCCAGTCTCTTCAGCATCCAATCGAGGCTAATAGTATTCGACTGCGTCCGGTGAAGTGGGAAGAGCAGATCTGCTTGCGAATGGAACTGTATGGCTGTGATATAACAGGCTCACCAAGTAAGAAACATACAGTTTACTCGATAGCACATTAACAACTTAAACTAACCACTCCATCTTTTAACGTCGCTGGGCATAACTAATCTCACAGGAACAGGTATTTTGTTCTTCTACAACGTTATTGTTCCATACAGCCCATAAGCTTTCTTGGTGAGCCTACCTTAGAGTCGGAGAGAGGTAGCAAGCTAAGGGAATTGTCTTTATAAAAAGGCACTTTACCAAGAAAAACAACCGTGTTGAAATAGGAAGACGCTGTCGTTTCTTTATAGTGTAATAAAAGCCGTCCATATCAGGGTCTCGGTCATTTTCGAGTCGCCCAAAGCCCCTGTTTTAAAGCTACGTTTCAAGTGCAAAGCCTTTAATATGAAAAAGGATTTTTTAATCTCATGCAAATAAAACTCATTTTCACATGAAAGGTTTAATTTGCACTCATTTTGAAACTGAGAGTTCAGGTTTTGGAACTCGGAAATGACCTATTGACAGCTGTCAGAACAGACATCTACTGATCGGTACGCGGGCTCAGGTGCAGGACCCATCGACGTCACTGATCACATATTTTTATAACTTGTCAGTTCACCCATTTAATAATCGCTGACTGCAGCAAAAACGCGTCTACAAAGTGAAATTCCATTATTTCTCGTTTTTTGGAGGATGACACTAATTTTCGTTTTCTTCTTCTGGACTTGGATACCGGTCTTAAAAGTTCAACTTCGAAACTTTGCTTACATTTGGCAAGTTGGATGAGATGCAACGCATGGTAGCGATTAACTTTGAAACAACGCGAATACATACTTTGTGACGTTTTCGCTACCATGGTGGTTGGTTAAGTTCTTTTGGTTTTCATGGAACTGTAGGCTTTTTCTTTTTTTTTTTTAGCACAACGATAAGAAAAATAACGGTTCGACCAATCATCACTTCTTAAGGGGAATGGATGTTTAGTATCAGTAAATTCTCAAAATTCGATGAAAACATCAGTAAGCAAAATGCAGAGGCAGCGGAGCGTTCTGAAATATGGGGTGCTCATCTTCTAATCTGATCTTCCAAAGTGCCCTTTGCGTTGTCCGTTGGTAGAAGCAAGCCTCTTTGCAATCTTCACAGTGTCTAGAGTGTCCGTAATCGATTTTTGACAATGCATCAGTAGGCAGTTCTGCTTCATGGTGCTTCGTAGGTAGTTCGTCAGTCGTCTGAGGACAGATAAATTTGCGCTCTGAAGTCGCCTATCTCACAGGTATTGTTAAATACATCTGTAAAATTGTTTTATGGCACCAAAACGTGGCCCCCTCAGTTTAAAGTTCTAAAGACCGTACGAACCGTTAAAATATCTATCGTATGGCGCTAATCTAAGCACGTTAACCTCTTGCTCTGAGGAGACAAGGGGCCAACAGAGGGATGGGAACCTGTGCAGTAACATCTCACAAAAGATACGCTTTAGCAAACCAATTCGTAGTAACAAGTTGGAAGAAAGTCCATTAAACACGACAAAAAACGGCTAATACCCGGAAAATCTATAGGGAACCAAAACCCCTGGCAGACCTCAGGCTCCGAATCAGATCCGGAAATGAGACGCTGAGGAGGTTCCCCCGAGGTCAATTGAGAGAAGGGACAAGAACCAACCTAAAACACAAACACATACTTTAAGGTGAATGAACCATGGCAACAGAACTGCAAAGACAAAGGGGACTTTCTTACGTTAAACGAGCAACAATTGTCTCAACGGCTCCCCAGCGCGCGTGCCATCCGAATATAATCAGGGCACAGATTAACACCAACTGTCTGCACAAAGGTCCAGGCCGCTATATTGCCGGGCCATTTCATTGAAACTTAAAACATTGTAATTGTCTCTACGGCTCTTCAGGCCGTTGGCTGTCCAGGCTCCTTTACCATAATCCGACAATTGTTTCGCTCTCCGGGCCAAGTAATCGTAAATAAACATACTAAAACTTGATTCGACAGCCCTCCAGACCACTGGCTCTCCGGGGCCACTTAATCATAAGTCAACATAACGCAATTGTTTCTTCAGTTCTCTCCTCTACGAACTCCCGAGGGAAACGCATTCTACACGTACGCAGGCCATCGGCTCTTCAGGCCGCTGGTTCTCCGGGCCACGTTATCATAATTAACCACAACAAAACTTAATTCTATAGTTTCCAGATTGCCCGCTCTCCGGGCAATTCAATCACAATTCAACATAGCGCAATTGCTTCTGGCTCTCCCCGCCACTTCAACATAAGTCAACATAAACACACGCGGAAAACGCTTGCTTCACAGGCTATCGGCTCTCCGGGTCACGCAATCATAATTGAGCAGGCCGCTGGCTACTCTGCAAACTCCTCGCAAAGAAGTCGCAGGTTTAAAAAAACAGACTTGCCCACGCGGCAGCCATCTCTGCTCCAAGTTGTATAAGCTCAACCTCCTTGAAAATAATAACGCGAGAAAGAAATATGCAAATGAACAACGCCCATGACAGAGCACGCAAATAGGCGCGTTAGCAACAATGGCACTAATGATTCAGTTCCAACTGCTCATTAAGGCGATGATCAGTTAAAAAAAAGGACGTGACCAAACAAAAATAACAGCAAGCTAATGGCAGAAATAGCAAACAAACGCTAAGCAAGGTGAGCCGTAGGGTAAACGCTAAATTTCCGAAACTGTCAATACTAGCTAGAAACCTACTCGATAAAAACAAAACAGAAAGTGAGCAAACGGTGGAAACGGGCGAAACTAAGGTGGGTAGAAGACACAAAATGAAAGTTGATGATTATTCTAACAATGAAACGTGAACACGAACCCAACCTCGCTTCCCGACCTCACTAAGAGCTGCGGACGTAGAGCGAGCCATAACGAAGAAATTACCTTTGGAATGACCGGTGAATTTTTGGCAGGCAGAAAAGGCAAACGCGGGGTTACACATAAGTTCTCCAAAAGGGGTTCGTGGCAGTTGAAACCACAGCAAAACTTCAAAGTCACTTCCACTGAACTCCATTGAGCTGGCCAAGAGGGGGGGAAACCAAGCAATTCTAAGCAAGGGCCGTAATGCATCATGCCACTAGCGCGCAGGCCCAACACGACGGAATTTAAGTGAGTTACTTAGTTCCCGCGTCACGGACCAATTGTTTACGCAGTGAGAATAGGCTTGGCTAAATTACATGATTGTTGTTATTGTCATTTTCACAGCCAACTGCTTTTCTGCTCTGGGCCTCGACTCCGGTGAAATAAAGGACGAAGCTTTGACACAGAGTTTTCCCTCGGATGATCCTGCGTTTAATGTCAAGCCGATTTTCATTCGCCTTAACGCGGACGTCATAGATTACCCGTTTGGATGGCAACCTAAAACTCAATCAGTAGACTATGTACAGGTGAAATAAGAATTTTTATAACGCCCAAAAAATGACGCATAGGTGTCAGCAAAGGTCATAGTATATAACGTCCCTAGATCTCTCTCTTCCTCTGGTTTGGAATCTAAGATCGCAGTCTGCACGATCAGTTTTGCTAGTTCAAACCCGGTGGGCACCCCTTACTTGGGTTAAGCGACTATGCACCACTGAACAGGGCATGGTTTTCAGGCTCTTGAGGTTACCGGATACTTTCGGGGTTGTCTCATGCGCAAATAATGTAGCAAGTGTTAAACTGCAGATACCCAAAACCCTATATCAAATTAAAGCTTGCTGAATTAGCTTTCTTGATAAAAAAAAACAACAACAAACAAACAAAAAAAAAGTTGTTTGAAAAAATGCACCGTCGTTTCTTTTTTAAGGATTTTTTAATGTAAACGTCCGAACCAGCTTTCGAAAGCTAAAACTCACACCATTCTTTAGTTTTCACTAACTTGATTTGTTCTAGTCTTTTGGAGGTCAAAGCTCTAAAGAAGCATGTCGAGGTTTTCCCATTGTCGATCGAAATCAAAAGTTACAGAACAAATTAATCATTAAAATAACAATCCCCCGAAAATTACAAATGTGAGGATTACCTCTGATTCCATGTAGGGCATTATGCTAATCAGATTTTCGGGATTTTGGAAAGTAAAAGTAGTGACAAAAAAATTGTTCTTCTCTGAGCCTCGGTTATGTTCTTAGCTTGTTCTTAATACAGTGGAAAATTTCAGGCTGAACGTTCTTACAGAAAAATTTCGTTCTTATAAAAAAATTAAAAGTGCCTTTGGCGTCTTGAACAGGGTGTCTTTTTGGACTGGAGGCTTTTAAAAGAGTTGGAAGGTTGGCGATGAGAGGTCTGCATTTGCAACACCGACAATTATTTCCAAAACTTCTTAATCCATGATGTTAGTTTGAAAGCTTACTTAATTCTGTTTGCTATAAGAAACGAAAAAGGGTCATGCAATAAGGTCTCCTGTATTAAACAGGGTGGCGAAATGAAGAAATTTTGTCTTAAGAAAAAGGGTTTGAAGGCTATGGCTGCACACGTCTACCAAAACTTTCTTTGAGTCAGCCCTTCCGGGCTGGCACCACATGGCTATTCTTTATTTTGGCATGGACATGGTTTAAGAGAAAACTAATAACGTTAAAAAGGATTTTTTTACCATGATGTTCTGCTTTATTACTCTACTGCTAATGTTGTTTACCATCCTCAGATTGATTTTGGTTCTCTGAAAAAAGTCACAAGGGTGGCTACCAAAGGGGGAACAAACATTGCTTTTTACGTCTCAAAATTCAAGCTTGAGTATAGCAACAACACCCGGAATTGGACCAGCTACCGAGATAATGAAGTACGTAGATATCATTCTCAACCCCAGGACCTCCTGTCCCTCTTAGCTGGCGAGGCCTGAGCACGAGCTGGTAGTTGTGCTCAGGCTTTGCCCCCTAAGAGGGTTAGGAGGTCCTGGAATCGTCAGCGACGCACGTCAACCGAAATTGAGCCTTTTTCTCTGTTTTGACGCTACCAAATTTGTGTTACTAAGTGTCTTTTCTCTTACATGAATGATTCAGATTTGCCCAAATATATGTTCAGTCAGTCGCGGCCCAAGAGTGCAAAAGTCCTCTTCCGGTTGACTCGCGTCGCTCAAAAACGTCGCGGCTTAAACTCTCTATTGCCCAATTTACAACGGAGGAGGACTAGGTATGGGTCCGTATATTATGGGATTACCCACACAATACGCACACCAATTCTGCTTTCGCTGTGATTCTAAGAATCATGTAGAAGTTATGTTATCCCGTCCTCGGCCGGTGAGAAGACACTAAAAGCTACTAATTTGGGTAATTTCGACTGGAATATCTACATCCGTTTTTATCCTAAAACAACCAAGGGAAAGAAAAATATTGAAAATTGTTTATGTTTTGTAGAAATTTTTCGCAGAGAAAATGGTATCAATTATCGCTTAGTGTGGTAGACCTGATTCCAATGAGGGTAGATGATTGGGAAATGAGTTAATTAATTGTAATGGCTGCCTGGAGGTTTTGGGCTCCGCTGTTTTTTTCTGATTTTTGCAAGTTCTCTGAAGCCTAAATGGTCCACAGGAAGTTTGGGCGCCTCAAGAAGTAATTGTACGAAACATTTGGCCATGTTTCGGGAATTTTCGCGAACTAAATCATGGAATATTTGCTTTAGCTTCCATCAACCGACAAAAATAATTGTAAATGTAGATGTAGATGTAGATATTTTTATAACGTTTGAGGTCAACGCCAATACATTTTGTGGTTTCAAAAGTGTCTTTTACACTTAATCAAGGGCCTGTTTACATGGAGATGGGGGATCCCAGGTAGGTGGGGTAACCCGCTCAAGTGGGATAAAAAAATGACCCTCGTTTACATTTAATGTTACAACCCCGGCATCTCGGGTGCACTTTCTCAAGTTCACTGAATGGTCGTTAAGCACGTAAACAAAACAAATGGCAGGCAAACGCTTGTTTTGGTGGTTAATGCTTTTCTTATTTATTTATTTACTTGCTGCTCTTACAGCAACTTTTCAGTGCTGTGACTTCTATTGTGACTTTTAATGATGCAAAGCCTCCGCCAAAAGCAGTTAGTTGAATTGGCGCTAATTTGATGCAACACGAATCCGACTCAAGCTAGACGCGGTTACCCCACTTTGAAACCTAGCAAAATTTTATCCAGGCTGAGAGGGTTACTAGGTCTGGCAGACCGGGAAATCCTCCTCTGCGGGTCACCCGCATATCATAGAAGCGTGATCAAATAAAAATGAGAGATTCCATGGACAGGCGGGTTTCCCCACATAAGCGGCTTACCTCACCATCCTAGGGGTTCCACACCTGTAAACAGGCCCCAAGGATTTGAAGCACCTGTACATAGATAACACTTGAATTGGTAACAATGTCTTCAAAAATATCCATCTGGAAGAAGAGTTAAGAAAGATATCTAAATAAAGGCACATAATAGTGTTTTCATTATATTTGATTGTTTTTTTTAGGATATAAGAGGACCACAAGACAGATACGAAGCAAAATTTCCTGTGTTTGCAAAGCTTTCTGTTCCATTTGTAGCGCGTTACGTGCGAATTATTCCAAACTCCTTCGGAAGTATGAGAGCTGAACTATACGGTTGTTCCGTTGAAGAACTCCCTCCTTATAATGGTAGGTATACAGTGTTTGGGGCTCGATTATTTAAACCTTTCAACCACCAGTAATGCGTTACCATAAAACTTAGGGGAAGCAGATTCGATCACGGAAATAGTAGAAAAACCGTATTTTTCAAATCGAATTGGCACTACTCTGACCAAAGTCTAACAAATACAGTCGATATGTCAGCTTTGTGACTTTGCGGCGATGACCATTTTCAACTATGTTGATAGACTAAGTTTTTGTGCTGGTAAAGGAATATTGGTATTTCCACATCCTTAACGCCCTAGGAGTGATCAAATTTCCCATTGTGATATCAATGCTTTATTAGCCTGCGTAGCAAGCGTTTCCAATCGAGTTATTGCGCGGAAGTTAGAGAGGGAGCAAAAAAAAAGTTGGAAGGGGGAGGGGGAGGGGAGAAGAGGAAACGCTTGCCTACAAACCCCACTATTCTGGAAAACGCCCCTTGATGTTTCACCGTTCGGTTCATTTATAAATTGACAGTTCGTCAAAATAGAAGTATAACGAACAGATTACCCCTGGATCACCAGATTTGAAATTACTTTGAATTGTTCTCTAATAGAACACGAATCAGGTGATTACGATAAAGAAGGTTGAAACTTTAAGCGATTGCTGCGGAATTTATTGTTTTTTATTGTGTGGCTCTATCTAGTCTGAAACCTTTTCGAAACGTTCTGATTTACGTTGATGTTATCTCCAACAAACAGTCCATTTTTTTCCAGTCTGATCCGCACGCCGTCATTCCCAATAAATTGGCCTTCCCTAGTCTCCACTGCTTCATCTCCAATTATACTTTGAAGACTCTGATCTCATAAACCTTCGCACCAACACGTTAAAAATAAATAGCAGTCCAAAGCATTTGTAATGTGCGACCACAAATCAGATGAGACCAGATCTGTGACGCACTTAAACAAGGCATACCTGGTTTGATTGATGTTTCGAGTGCTGAGTAATCAACACTACCAGAACCCACCAATCAGAAGCTGTTTTCGTTGGCAAACGCAGTGTTTCAAAATCGTAGGGTTTGCGGGCACGCGTTTCCTTCTGTCCCCTCCCCCTCCCCTGTCATTCCTTTCTTTTTTTTGCTCTCGTCGAAACTTTCTCGACTAATTTGCGAGGAAACGCTTGCTACTCAGGCTAATGCTTTATAAAACGGATTGGCGACGGGAATTTAGGACATATTCCCACAAGATGAATCTGATATTTCATCAAATTCTCCCCACTACCTCTATAGGAAATCAACAAGGACAACAAAATAAGAATTTTACCTTTAAATGTAGGGTTTAAAGGCTTAAAGCTACATTACATAACCTTCATGAATGACACGAGGGGGAGGGCAAGTGCTGTCTCGTGTGAAAGCCACTTTACGTGACACGACTGATACAAAGGCTCATTCCGTCCTGTTCTTTCCAGATGCTCCTGAATATGCCAGACGTTCTTTCCTGTTAGATCAAGTTACTGGCCGTTTTTACCCTTGCATGTATACAGCTGACGAGTGAGTAGGTTTAGATTTGTCATTCAGTACATTTAGGTGAGCTAAGGTAGCGTTGAAATCTGGCTCAATACTCAGATCCATATTATTATACACCAAATAATTTCTCCATTATGATAGGCTATGAGATATGAAGTTTTTAGCTGACATGATGCACAAAGAGGTAATTCAGTGCAGAAAAGAGAAAGTAAATGAAGAATTCTGATTGGTAACTAAACAAAGGGAGAACCATACAAACGCAACCTCTGGGATGGCGCAAAATTTGGTGCTAAGCTGACGGTTTGAGCACAACTTCTTTCTTGAGAAAAATAATTTTTCAGTCTGTGACACAGCGGCTCCGAGCCCCCTAAGTCACCCACTGAAATAGCATCTTTTTCATTTATTCATCAGGATTAAAATTCACCATCACATTATCATCAATTTCTTTCTTATCCACTACAGTAGAATGAAAAATAGGTCTGAAAAACATGTTAGTCTTTGAAAAAAGTTAGTCGCGCTTATCTCCCTATTTATCAGAGTTTGACTAACGGTCGCGGGTCACGGGGGGAAAAAATGATTTTGCGTAAAATTCAAGTTAGAGTTTTAGGTAGCTGAGTAAAAGTGACTGCCGGATAATAGTGTAGATTTAAACACGGTTAAAAGCTACGCCTCCGTTTTATACACTTATTGATAGCTGCTATATTTCATGCTGTGGCAGCATTAAAAGAACACAAGCTTCATGGAGGAGTTTTTTCATTTCAGGTTTGTTTGCGAGATGTTTTTTTACTCAATCACCTAGTCCCCCCCACAAACGGATGATTCTTTTTAGTGGTTTAGAGTTTATTTTATTTAAGTTTATTGCTTTTATTACAAGTGTATAAAACGGATACTTCGCTTTTAACCCTGGCTAAATCTATTTAGTATATACTAAAACAGTGGATAGTGTTTTTTGCGCGCTCTGATTAACTACTCAACATTCGGATATCCAGTGCTATTCACTTATTCACCTCCAGTTTTCCCGAGTGAGCTACGCCAATTTGGCGTAAGTTACGAGCAAAATGGCTTCCCGGTTTGCTGCTGTAACAAACAAAGAAATTTCACAAATAATCAAACAAGCCCTTCCCGAAATACACGAAGAAGGTGACGAAATCTGATTTGGAAGTTTTAACAGGTAAAGCTTTGTCTGTTTGACTTGAATTTATCGATGAAACCGATGAAAACGTTTTTTGGTACAAATGTAAATTAAGTCTTGCGTTACTTTATTTAGCTGACATGTTCATAAATAAGCTTAAAACTAAATTTAATAGTTTTTTACGGAATGGCTTTGAATACAAAAAGAATTCACAACTCCATTTGAAGAAATTTACCCGCAAGAGCTAAACAAATGCCTTCAATTTATTTGTCGGCAAGAAAACGCGACGGTCGTTTTGTCATTGCGCGCCAAAATTGTAATCATTGGCATTGTAATCATCATTTTCCTGTTCAATTATCTCACTGTTTTAGTATATACTTTCTTTCTCGAGATCCTCAAAACGCGAGAAAGAAAATACACCAAAGTTTTCAAGCAGCGAATTATGATATTAAGCAGCATTCTGACGCTACTAAAGATTACTTTTGAGATATTTAGAACTAAAAAATTTATCAAAGCTATTGAAAATATAAGGTTTCAAATATATTTATGTTTTATTTGAATTCAAACATACAGAATTTTTAACTTCTTACGAAGTTATTTGCTATAAAACACATTTTAAGTTCCTGGTGTCGGCTTTTCAGTAGCAGGTCTAAATCACGCAAACTTCGGCTTTTACCGATTTTTGGTTTATTGTTGCCATACTTCTATCGATTTCATTAAAACGACACTTTGTCAAACTTTAATCCAAAGTCAGTCGGTGGTGAAAATTTCGTAGCGATCGGACAAGGATAACTGGATCACTTTCAAGGCGACTGAAATTTATCGGTATGGTCTCCGAAAAACTGTAGCAAACACCTTAATTTCAATATTTGTAAGAGTAATACGCGGCTTGTAAAATTAATTTAATAGTTTATACAGAGCTAATGGCTGGTCAAGATGCAATAATTGGCGTTTGTAGATTCTTTTTACTAGTATAACTTCTTCCTCTTCCCAGTCTTATCGTGGCGCTGAAGTTTTAATTGTTATTTTTATTTCATAGAACTGAAAGCAGCTGTGTTTCAACCAGGGACGGAAAGGAATGGATTTGTAAGTTTAAAGTCAATTAGTGTTGGCTTTTGATAAAGTGAACAAGAATTAATTTTTTTTGATTAATTTATGATGAAGGCGCTCTTTTATCGTTTGCCTCACCATTACCCGCCTCGATTAGCCAAGCTATTTGCGTGCGCGTAGAGACTATGTAAATTTCCGTTTCTAATGCTAAAATGCTAAAATAAACTTCAACTTAGTAGTGACTATCGTGAAACAAAAGAGAAACGTGCCTTATCAAACACAAACCGCGCTAGATATTATCAGTCTCAGTCTTTAAATTCAAGGTTGTTTGAGGAAGGTAAACTGTTTCTCTATGACACTGAATCTTTCATGTTCCATTTTTTTTGAAGCCATAAAACCAACAATAATCAGCGTAGTGGCGTCCAATCCCGCTTGGCAAGAACTTTATGGCCTTGATCGAAGAATGAACATGTATCGCAGCCGTGATTCAGGTGATACTTGGCAACAGATTACTGATGGATACATAAAAGAAATACAAAAGGCGACGGGTCTGGTTCGTGCTACCCCACTTCCGGAAAATCTGGTGTCCAATGTGCCCACGGCTAACTTTACAGCGGTTGCTAATTCTACTGGCTTCACTTGGGGAGGTAAGGAATGCCTTATATAGTATTTTCAGTATTAGTAGCCACAGAATATATGGCGTCATATACCTGACTCAAGTAGTTTAAGGCTTGGGTCTAATGAGTTTACCTGTGAAAAATGATTTACTGGTTATAACTTCGGCATAGAAAATGGGGCTGTCCCGGGACCGAAACTGATCCTAAGCCTTTAATATCATTACTAGGCGTAATAGTTAGTGTTAGATATAGATTGTATAGTTTTAAATTTTTGCACGGCTCTTATGGACGAGTTTGGAAGAGAATTACTGTCAGTAATGAATGAGACACTATGGAAAAAAGCTTGATTGATTGGGACGAATCAAGAGAAAATATCCCTTTATGGCAGGAATTTTTCGGAATTCTACAGATAGCTCAACTTTCCGTGTTAGCTTAGTCATATATACCCTCAAGACCCTCAACCAATTTCCTGCTTTATTTTAGGCATAGTCTGAGTACTGACAGGAGCCGAACAGCGTAGCAAAAAACGCAGACTCCTAACCTCCCTTAGCGGACACACTCAGAGGAAATAGTGTCGATCTGACTTTTAAATGGGCTATGTTACGTTATTTGCTCTCTTTTTAAAAAGCTAAAACTTGTCTTCACATCAATTGAGTTCCAAAAATAATGGTCTGGTCTTGTAATTTAAGACGATGTCTACGTATTGAAACTGTTTCCTGTCATCTGTTGCTACTGATGGCAAGGATAGACATATATTGGAACTTGAAAAAGTTGGACCAACTGAAATAATCACCCAAAAAATAATTGTGGTGTTTGCTCGCTGATGAAATTTGCGTTTTGTGTATGGGTAAAAGAGCTAGGTTATGACTTTAGTACAGAATTGACCGAAAACAGCGATATCCTCTCTACATATCACCTCAGATGTTTGACCCCATGGGATCAAATTACTTCCCTTGATTTGTGATACATCTAGAGTAGAGGATCTGCTCTCGCCCTGCAAAAGCTTAAGAATTAAATATAACAGTAATGTTGTGTTATCTGATTCCATTTCATAGTCTCAGGCTCTGGTATACATGTGATGGACGCTGGAAGTAATTATTGGCGTATTGTTGGCGTATGGAAGTGTTGCGACTAATCAAAAGATTTGAATCTAGGCTTAACAGCTCTGTATATACATTTTACTCACTGAATTGTAGGCTCGATTTCGGCCGGGCTCATTCATCCCAACATGCGGCTTGTAAATGCTGCTAAGAATTTCATTGCATTTGAAAATAGTTTGCCCAGAAAAAAAGGAAAAAAAAGTTGAAGGAGACAAGGAATTTCATGCCACTGCAAAGACGATCCGCGTTTCAGAATTACTTTCTTACTCGGTAATGTGATGAATTGCTTTACTGTACTGCCTCATTAACTGAAGATAAACTATTTATGTTTTCTATGCAAAAGATCATTTATTTTTTTTCAGTTTCTGTTTTTTCATTGAAACAGAAAATAACCTCTTCAATGCACTTGTATTAGCACGCATTCCGATTCTAATATATTATTTGCATATGGCTATAAATGTATGCTTCACTTGACAATTTATCTCCTTCACCGAGAAAGCAGTAGGAGAAGAAATAAATTAGTTAAAGCTGTTCCATGGCTTCCTCAGTTTATTATTGCGCAAGTATGACAACATTATTTAGTCCTTAATACTTTAAGTTACTTGCATGCTTTTAAGTTTTCGATAGTAAATAACTTTGACTTAAAGCAGGAACCAAATGGTCACTGTTTAAGTAATAACTGCATGAGCAAAGAATGAAAAATAAATTAAACAAAAGCAAACCACCAAAGTTAGTCTTGCTTATTTTTACCTTTTCAAGAATATTGTTGACATCTTCAGTACAACAATACCAAGCTAACATTAAGTTTTGTGCGACACGGGACTGCTAGGACGCCCGGAGATTACAGAGCAAAGTTTCATACGGGAAGACTCCTCCCCGAGGGGGAGCAAGGGTGGCGCAGTGGTTAGAGCACTCACCTCCCACCAGTATGGCCCGGGTTCGAATTCTGGCTTCGACGCCATATGTGGGTTGAGTTTGTGGTTGGTTCTCTCCCTTACTCGGAGAAGTTTTTCTCCAGGCACTCCGATTTTCCCCTTTCCTTGAAAACCAACACCTCCCAATTCCAATTCCATCTGGAGCGCACGGACACGTTTCAACGAGTTCTTAAGAACTCGTAGGTGCTCGTAGGTGGGTAAACAAATTACTAAAAATTACAATTACAATTACAAATATGTTCAATCTTATTCCCTTTTATATGTCATTTTTGAGAGAAAAGGTACCAATCTCGCATACATTTTAGTACCTTCTATTCAAATATGGTATTCCGTTAACTTTCCCACTTAATAATAATAAATCGCTAAGCCAGGAAGTCTTGTGTCATTTTCGTGCAACGTTAAACAGAAGGCGCGTCTTTTAGAAAGATTTTAAATCAAAGGCCCTTTCAAATCCGATAGAGTTTCCTACCCTTTCATGTACTCGTAAATTCCCTACCAGTTAATATACCTGAAACCTCAAAAAGGTTCGCTTTTCAAGGGAGTGTCCAACCCCGGGCTAGGACGAGTTAAGACAAACTGAAAGCAAAGGGCACGCATAGATCAACACATAGCCTCTCCAGTACCTCACACATGTGCAAAGCCATAAAACCCAGGCAGTGGCAGCCATTGACAGCTGTTTTTCCCTCGTTGGGGCTCATCAGCATGGCATAGCCGTCACCCGTCAGACCTATGAACGGACAAAGCAGTGTATCAAAGGCCCTTTACTGACAAAGCGAGTGCAAAGCATTCATTTAAGCGCCAGCTCCACACAGCACGGATGGCTGGCACTGCCCGGCTGTGTGGCATGGATTTCATTTCGGACGATGATGCAAAGACTGACATTGTCTAGCAACCAGTTGTTATCAATGGAGAGGAGACTGAACGTTGTAGAGAGAGTGGTCAGCAACCTGGCCTCAGATGTATTACGGGCCGTCTTGTAATAGAGCCGCAATGTGAGACAGTCGTACTCGTCCACCTCATCCATCGCAGATCATCGTCCAAAGCTGCTAATCAAGAGCTGTAAATCCTGGAACCTTGCGGCACTCATTTTCAAGAGAAATACTTGTACATCGGCAGAACTCTAGTGTCTGCTAGAGGGGCTGGTCTGGTTCCTCTAGCTGCGAATTTTAAAAACATCGGACAAAGCACGAACCATCGGCCGGCAAACCGTTTAAGGTGTGAATAAACCAGTGACTAGTATAGCATGTGTTGGAGGCTGCCGAGCAGACCTCAGACTGCTCTTAAAATGCATATCGAAAAATATACAACGGTGGAGACGAGAGTGGCGGTGCGATTGGCTAGTGCCAGAGAATGTGACTGAAGTAAAGGGGCACTTTCCATTCTACAGAAGGTTCCGAAAATTTGGAAATGGTGGCGAATGGAACAAATATTTCTCGAGAAAATTTCCAGAAAGTCCAATAACAGTTGAATTTCTGACCGAAAGTTCTGAAAAAAACGCGAGTAAAGTTGAAAAGAAAGAAAACTTTCGGAACGGAATTTTCGAAAATTTTGGTATACCACACGAGGTTTTCTTCTTTTTGGAATTTCCTGAAAATGCCGTTCCATTCGCTACCGGAAGGTTTGGTTGAATGGAAAGCGCCCAAGAGCTTCTTAGGACTTGCCAGCTACTATCAACGCTTTATTCCTAATTATGCTCAAGTGGCCTGACCGCTTCACAAACTGACTGAAGCACATGTTGACTTTGCTTCAACGTCTGAGTGCCAGTTATCATTTGACACGTTGAAGACCTGCCCAGATTTTACAGCAGAGTTTGTGCTCGACACAGACGACACCAATCATGGTATGGAATTGTCCTAAGTTAGGTGAAGGTTGGGGGTGGAGTCCTGTTGCTTATGCGAACCAAGATTTTTTAAGATGAAAAGAATTGCTTGCGGTAATGGACATCGTGGAGTATTTTCACCATTACTTTACGGGGACCGAAATTTCGCATAGGAACTGACCATGCACCTCTTCACACCGTTCTGAAGGTGAAAGAACAAGAGGGGCAGCCTGTTAGGTGGATAGTTCCCGGATTCGTTTGGCTAAAAGATTATTAATCGAGAAAGTCCGCGGCATCAGAATGTGGACGCCATGCCACGAAGACCTTGTGATAATGGTTCTAAAGATTGAGCAAATGGTTAGTGTTGCTGTTGAAACTGACACTGAGAAGTTTGTGACAGAGCAAACGAAAATTGCTCAGGAAAAAGACAGTTCTTGTCAGCTAACACTGAGCTTTGTCCACCGAATCAGCCTGACTCTAAATGTGACGCTATCCTATGGGAACCATCTTGAACTCGTGAGTACCTTTATGGCCAACGAAGAGAGGATATTAAATTCAAGGTGATCCAATTCAAGGAAGCAAGCGCTTCAAGGCCAAACTGGGAAGATGTTTCTCCTTATGAACGTACCGTGAATGCTCTTTGGGCCCAATAGGACCAGTTGGAGTTCCGAAATCAAGTATTGTGTCGAAGATAGTGTCGAAGTGGTTCCAGAACTAAGTACCAAAAAAGTTGCAAGAGGCAGCACTAAGGGCTAACCATACAACAGCGAGTCGTCAGGGTGTTAACAAAACACTTAAAGCTCTTAGGGCTCGATGTTACTGGACAGAACTAACTTCAAACGTAAGAAGTGGTGCAGAGCTTGTCATGAGTGTAGAGCCAAAAAGAGCACTGGTGAGGAGAGACGTTCCCTAAAAAAGAAGTATGTGGAATATGCACCACTGGAGCGCCTCGCCATGGACATATTCAGGCCACTTCCTCTGACCCCTCACGGGAATAAATTTGTTGTTTTCGAACCAATAAGCTTTTATGGTAGCCGAGAAGTTATACTAGTGGGTGAATTTATTAGTCGTTTTCGGGGTTCCACGGGAGATACACAGCGACCAAGGCACTTAGAGTCCAAAATTATTTCAGAAGTGTGTAAGCTCTTGGACGTTGAGAAAACGAGAAAAACTCTGCTACATCCACTGTCGGACGGCCATTTAGAACATTACAACGTTACGGTGGTGATGAAGGTGTTTGGCTGCACAATATTCAACGAAAGAAATGTAGGAATCCCAAGTTGTATTAGTAGTGTCCTTGTTGTCAGACGTAACGTACCGCAAACAAAGACTTCGAAGTACGAAACTAACTGTGATTTAGGCAGATCTTCTGAAACCTTACCTCGGTCCTGCTTTGAGGAGCTCGATTTCTGATGGAGAGGAGACTAGTACGCCTGTTGTATCTCGAGCTGGTGGTGCTGAAGAGATTGAGCCTGTTATTACAAGTGGCCCCCTTTTGGCTAAGGCAAGAGGAGGCAAGCCTAGTGGAAGTGTAGCCCGGATGCCTCTAGATCCTATGGTAGAGGCTGTGACAGAAGAAGGCAAACCCGATGCGGATGTTGAAACTGAGGTTGGTATGAGTGATGCAGATAAAAAGGGTGCCTTACAAATTACTCAACCGAACGAGACAGACAGAGGTGAAAGGAAATCTTAGGTGAACAGCCTTTAGAGCCTGCAAGAAGTCGCCATGGAAGAGAGAGAAGACATCCGAATCGTTAGAGTGATTGCCAGTAACTCTTTCATCAACACGGACATTGAACAATTTTAGCTTGGACATTGTTCAAAATAATGTTCTAACGGTTTTGTGACATATTTGGATTATAAGTTTTTTTTTAGTTTTGCAAGACTGTTGCTGGCCGTTTACAAGAAAACCAGGCAGACTAGTCGTTCTTAACTGTTTTTTGGTTCTGTTCTTTCTGTTTACGTTAGCATCTTCTTATACTTTGGGCAGTGGATTTAAGGGAGGGGGTAGTGTATCGGAAACTTATACAGATACAGGCACATGGATTTGGAAATTTCTTAAGCCCTCACTTGCGTGTAAAATTTTTGACTCTATGATTTCACCAATTCTAACCGACAACAGTGAAGTTTGGGGTGCTTTTGTTAAATCAGATTTTAAGTCCTGGGACAGCTCTGCAACTGAAAAAATCCATTTGTAATTCTGTTAACGTTATTTACAAGTACATAACAAGGCATCCAACATTGCTTGTAGAGCTGAACTCGGTAAATTTCCCATGATCATTGATATAAATAAAAAGATTCTAAATTACTTAGACTATCTGAGAGGTAAAGATGAAGATTCTATAGTTAAACAGACCTTACAAATTTCAATTGACCTTCATCATGACGGAAAAACTAGCTTTTACTCTAATCTCATGAAAATGGTTCACTACTATGATCTAAACTATGACTTTTCCTGTAATTCATTGAGTGACTCAGTAGATAATAGGTATATCGGCATTATGAAAAATAAATACGTCTCTTACTGGAATTCAGACCCTTCAACAATCACAAAAACTCAGTTTTTATTGTACAATCAAAGACGACTATAGCCCCTCGCAGTACCTAGTCTTAACAAAAAAAAACCCTTCGAGAAAAGCATTAGTTAGATTTAGAATAAGTAGTCATCAACTTAGAATTGAAACAGGTAGATACGAAAACATTCCTCGCAATGAAAGGATATGTCACTTTTGTACAAGTAACAAAATCGAAGATGAAAATCATTTCTTACTAGATTGTAAGGCTTATTCTCAGATCAGAGACATATTTTTCTCCAAACTAGAAACTAAAATACCTGACTTCAAATCACTTTTACACGATACTTTAATATCTCTTCTTATGAATTCTTCTGTTTATTTAATTAACTGTCAATTAGTTTCATTTATCTCGCAATGCCTTGAATTAAGAACCAAATTAATATCAATGAATGAATGAATGAATGAGAACTGTAACGTTTTGTAATGTTTTGCACGTACTAATTAGTTGAATTAGTACTTAAATTTAGACTAATAGCTTTTGCAATACTGTAATTCCTTTATGGTCATGCAAATAAAGCTTTTGGTGTTGTTGTTGTTGTGATACCGTCTGTACCCCTTTTGGGAACCTATTCCACAAGGAGTTTTATAAAGTAGTTTTCCGTATGTAATTACAGTCATGAACATGGTTGTTTGTTGAACTGTTGCACCTTTCTGTGTTCACAAAATGAGTTCGTCGAAGGTAAGCAATATGCGAGCCTCAGGCATACTCATTGCACCAGCAATCCAGAAAGACTATTATTTAACACTGTGTTAAATACATCATGCCTTTTATGATACCTAGCCTGGTTACAAGAAATAGGAGAGGAAAATATTGAGTGCAACCTTTCACCTCACCTCACCTATCCTCTTCGTGCCTTGTGCCCTCCGTAGTCCTTTATAAAGTGAATTTTCTCTGCTTCTGGTTTCTGTTTTCAGCTAGACTGTAACTATTAAGTGAACCAAATTTGACCTAGGTCTAAAAAACGTTGTTTTGTTATTAAAGAAAAACAAGACGAATTTTTAATGAATGCGAGATAATCTATGAGACATATGTCACCTCATTTTACGAAAAAAATATTTCTTTGATCTCACTAAACTAAGGCAATCACAGAGCCCTGTGGAGCCGTGATGCACTCTCCAAGGTTCTCCTCGGCGAAACTCGTGCCATTAGAGGTTCATTATGGACTTAAAGGCTCTTCTCATGTTTTTGTTCCGTCCAAAATAAATTATCGGATTGACAGAGGAGAGAACAGACGCCATTGTTAAACTCCAAGGAAACAGAATAGAGTAAACGCCTGGATATTGGTTTCGGAGTAACGCCACGGACATAGCTGGTGAGATAGAAGCGAACAGCAAGACGGTGACAATGGACATGTCAAGTGCTACTTTCTTCTCGCGCTGAAAAACTGTTGTCATCTGAGACGGAAGAGCAACACTTAGTTGGGCGTTATGACGACGGATAAAGAACAGTACTCTCATATAATTGACAGGAGGAAGTACCATAAACAACGCACCACAAATACGGACAAGAATGAAGGTTAGCTGAGAGGACTGAACAGACCTATATAAGATTGTCAACAGCAGCCATAAAATGCTCGAGAAGACCGCAAGTTTTATCACTCCTGCAAAAGAGCAATAAGTTAGTTTGGCTAGACTTGCTGAAGGGATTATTAGCAGATAAACTAGAAACAGTCACCATTGGATGGAATTTGCGAGAACCACTAGCCTGCGTAGCAGACGTATCTAACCCCGATTTGTAATGCACCTATCAATGATATGCCGGCAAGGGGAGAGGGGGGGGGGGGGGGGGGGGGCAGGGCATGGGGTGGGAATTTGATTGTTTTTGTTGGCCCTGGGGTAGAGAGTTTGACTGATCATGTTCTCCCAGGGGAGGGGATATTTGAATCTTTCTTCGCCCGACGTGGAGATATTTGACTGCCGACTCGGACGAATAAGACTGAGACCGAACATATGTTTCCCACTTCTAAGCTTCTGGAAATCATGGAGGCTAACGAGAACAAGCGGAAGTTGGGTGGATTTTTCTTCAAATTTCGTTTGTTTTAGCGTGTTTTTGATGTTATTGAACCTCTTAAGATACTGTGGTATCAAAGTAAACTGAAGTAAAGAGCAACCAAGTCGATTTTTGCAAGTACAATTGATCAGTGTATGGCTCATTCGCTACACTCATTGAAAGCTTATAAAAATGACTTTTTTGTACCCTTTACTAAGAACGGTATATTTAAACTTACAAAATGTGGACTTTCTCCTAAAGGTTTCTGTATTCTACGCAGTGTAACACGGATTATGGTTAAAACGTATAATTGCAGCTGTAACAGGAACATGTATCTTTGGTGAAGCAGCAACGTAATATAAATAAAGATTGCAGAGTTTCATTTGGGGATATTTTTATTGTGCCTTTCTTGGGTCCAGCCTTGGGGTATTTGACAGCGCAATGTGCAGCCCGGGGTTGGGAAATTTGGTTGCATTTGACTGGAATGATTTGCCCTTTAGCAGAGAATTTGACTGCAAATTTTTGAAAAATGTCAAATCCCCTCCCCATGCCCTGCCTCCCCCACGCCGGCTTTACATTGATAGGTGCATAACGTTTGCGAACAAGCGCTGATATCTTTGTTCTGGGCCCCTAACAGACTCAAAGAATGACCAGAATATACGTTTCGAATTCCCCTTTAACCTGACTGGCAAATTGACAATGGCTTTTTTAACAGGCCAATCATGGCGTGTACTCAAATCCTGGTACACAGGTGGGCGCCCAGAACCAGGATTTCCGCGCTGTTTTGCACTGAGACGGATTAAGCTGAAGTTTAGTTTCGTCTGTGGCGCAGGCTAAGAATCACTCGACTTTACGATAAATTTCCTGGTTTCTCTTGGGATCACAGTTCTTCAAAATTACAGAACGGATGCGTGAACAAAAATGTCTCGTGGAAGAAAAAGCAAAAATTAAGCAAAACTTAGGCAAAGCAAAAATTTTTAGGTCAAGAACTTTTGTGGCCAACATTTAGACTAGCAGAGCAAGTCTTCTTTAGAACCTGAGTAGGACTAAAAATTATTTACTAACACTTAGCTCGTAAATTGGAAAAGACGTTTTGCTAGCGAGGATTTCCTGCTGTCTTTTTTTCTTGCATTAAGTGTTTTTTAAAAATCAATCAGACTCCACGCTGGTGACATTTTATGATGCAATTTGAAAGGTTCACGTCTTCCTTAAAAGAAAGAAGCGATGTCAGCCTATAAACGTTATTTGTGAAATTGCCTAGATACTTGAAAAAAGCCTGCTTGTTAAACGGCAGTATTAGCAAGAGGCTCGGATGAGTCCTTACAAATCCTTCCTGGATGAGGCGTCTGGGAAAGGGTGACCTCGTTCGGTGACGTCGCAGCTTTAACCGAGCTGAGAACCCTTAGGGACTGGGCTGGACTTTGATCATGACGCTATGATACAAGGCAAATTTAGAAGGAGTTGTATAGAGTCATCATGAGTCATCTAGGCTTAACGGTGTTTTATCACCTCACCTGATTTAGACGCCTCAGCAATATATACCAAAGGTCTCGACAAGGCAAAATGGCGATCAAAACTGATGAAAACAATGTTGACGAAAGACAGGCCAACGGTATAAAAGTAGAAAAAATAATACACATCTAACACGAGAACTTGATGTAGGCATGACTGCTGGACTCTTTGAAGAAAGAGTCGCCAAACAACAAACATGGGCTGACAGGTAACTCCCGTAAGGCAATCTGCAAAGGCAAGGCTACACAGCAGGATATTACATGGTTTCTGTAAAGAAGGGGTCTTGATAATTGTGATAATGACGGCTAGGTTACCAAGGAAAGCAAATATGGCAGAGGGCCCATTGACAGCGGCGAGAAGAATGTTGTTTATGAAAGTAGCTGTGTCGTTCCTCTGTATCCCAATCCAGCTTGGTAGTCCGCAGATGATTATCTCATTGGTAGCCATTTCGTCTTCTGCAAATTTTATAGGCCGTTTTTCAATAGATTGAACACAAGAATTACAAATGTGCAAATATCAGGCCAATTGTAACTTATGTGCTAATTGTCCTTCCGTTAAGTGAAAGCGAGGTTGAAGGAGACATTATGGATATAAATGGCTCTGAGGTTTCTATCAAAACAAAGCCACTGCTAGCCTCGCTTCCACTCAGAGGTCAGGTTACTTCGCATACAACTGTTTATATGTGGCTTTATAGTAGCAGGCAACGCATGATGCCCTGGGCCCAGTTGTTCAAAGGCCGATTAGCGCTTAACCCAGGGTTAAATTTAACCGGGGTTTCTTCTTCTTTTGTTCAAAAGAATTTCCTCTGATAATTTTCTCTGTTATTTCTAAGAGCATCCAATCATCAACTTGTTGACAGAAAGAATTAAACTGAATTTACTTTTTAAGCATTCAAATCTGATTTCAAATTTGGCAGTAGCTCTGGGTTATCTAAACCCAGCTTTGAACAACCCGCCCCTGATGTGAAACATTTTTCATCAGTTTTCATAAACTGTTCCCAGCCCTTTTATTTCCTTAACGCAATCTGAAACAAGACCATACCTTATGCTGACAAACTTTGTGCTATGGCCAGCAATGCGCACAAACATATCACCCCTGCAGCTGTTTCGTCTTAAGTTGTTAGAACTCATCGTCATAACTCATCATAAGTTCTTAGAACTTATCATCTTCTTGTCATTTAAATCAAACAAAATAGGTTAAGAAATCGTAACAAGTATTTTTAGCTGGCTTTTTGTAAACGTACTTAGCGGAATTTGTAGCCAATCGAGTGGAGAAGGCCCAAAATGTCGGTTTATTGCGTCCGATATGCCCGAAAATCACACTAGCGAAAAGGAAAGGAAAAATAGAAAGAGCGAGGAGAAAAAAAAAGGAGAAGAGGAAAAAGCAATGGTTGCACTCTTACTTTACTTTTTTGGCTTCTTTGTTTTGAACTAAGCAAACTGTTGACGAAAGAGGTCTATTCGACGATTATGTTTTTAAAAACCTAGCTAGATTTACTTTAGGGAATAATTATTGTTAATGCAATAGATATTTTAGACATATACACAACAAAATCTTGACAATCTACTGCCAAATCCTCCCTCCGCTCCCTTCCCCTCAAAAAGTAAACTTTATTGCTTCTGTTATTTGATAAAACCTGTATAATTTAAAACTTAGTCTAGGTTTCAGGTACGCTACAAATAATGAAAAAATAATGATGAATACTTTCAAATCGTCTGAGAAAGTAAGGAATAAAATCACAATTACCGGTCCTTTCCCTCAAAAGTCCGATGAATTAAAACCACTATATTCCATTGCCAGGCACAAATTTTAAAAATATTCACCGCCGATGAAGTCTTCAGAATATTTAGTGTTTCTTGTCTTCAAAAACGTCTTTTTCTCTTTTTTAATCTGAGGAAAATTTTAGTGCAGTATTTCACATCCAGATGTTTATTTTAAGTGTTGATTATTTATGAGTTTCAAATGAGATTACAAAAACGATTTTCCACTTTTCGTTTTTAATGAATTACTAACAGTCTTTGCCTGCAAAGCTACCATCGAAAACGTCGGGGAGTGATGAGAGGCGCTAGCTGCAGTATTCGCAGATAATCTCAGTCTTAATGCCGTAGCGAGAAATTTTAAAAAATCCAAAACAAAAAAAAAGTGTCTTGAAAACCAAAAGAAAAAAATCCGACTCTGAATAAACATGTCAAATGTGGATTTAATGATATTTTAAATTCCACTAATCGCAGCAGAGTATTAAACACTTTTTTCTTTAAGTACACCTGTAGCTTTATGGACGTCCCAAATGAAAGTAATCTTCAGTTGACAACTTAAGGCTATATTCACAATATATCGAATAGCTTTTCACGCCGACACGAAAAACCATCCACTATAGTTAACACCAATCCGATATGTGAGTATCCACTTTAGAGGTCGGCGCGGCGCAGCTAGCGCTTCGCTCTGTTACAGAAATCGCGCCGAAATCACTGTTCTTATGTGTGAAAAGAATTGCCCTATCCGGTATAGTTTTCATACAAAGCCTAAGATTGTCGTTTGCGTGTGTTCTTAGAAGGCACATGACAATATACTTGAAATGAATGGAACTCTACTGATACTCCGAGGATTTTTCTAAAAGTAGCTATACTTACATACCTAGGGGCGGATAGGAAGAAGTGAACCGATTCATCAAAGCTTCGGGCTGATATGTAAACGTTTCACAGTGAATCATTTGGAGGGATACCTTAACTCAAACTCCATTGATCGTGGTTCCCCTTAGCATTTTATAAAACGAATTAATGAATTTCGTTTGTTGTTTGAGTCAATATTGTACTTCAGCGAGTACCCTTATAGTTCTAGCTTCTATGCCTCTTCTTGTACCACCCTTTTTTTCACTTGAACAGTTGTAATTAAAATGTAATTTTAAGAATTACTTAAAAGACTAGATAAGTATAAAATATTTCGTACCTGGTAGAGTAGAGTACTAAAGGTGATGACTAAAAATCTGCAGCTCGTTAGAAGAGAAATCCTTTCCTTCAGCAGATCGTTACAGTTTAGGGACCATCAACAAACTTGCTGATTTAAAAGATTTCTAACTAATACTGCTCTTTTATTGCCATTAAAGTAGCGAATTTTTGTTCTATTAAAACACTACTTTTCTGTGGCCAATCAGGTTTTAATCACTGGTATTTCGCTTAACTCTGCATAACCCCTAATGCATTCTTTTATTGTGAATTATTCTTTATGCTCATTAATGTCCTTCCTTGGGATTAGATGTTGAATTTTGACATGACAGGTGATACTAAATTGATTTTCTTCGAGAAGGAAATTGCGTAGGATGTATTGTTAATAGAGAGGAGAAGTCGTTACGTCACGTTTCCATGGTAGCAAAATTTCTTGATGACAACAAACGGAAATTCACTTAAAAAGTGAATTCGCAGTGTTTCAAACTTAATCGATCTTATTCAGTTTCATTTAATTTGTCAAATGTTGGCGCAATTTTCTGGGGTTGAATGCGAAACGAACGTGTTTAAGTTTAGAATAAAAAAAAATAAAATTTTTGTTTTGGGTTTATAAAGCAAGCTCGTGAAATTAGGAAGTTTCATGTCGCAGTCGTGCAACGGAGGCTAAGAACTGTACAAAAAGGCAAGATGCACGTGCAAAGTTGTTGTTTTGCTAACATAAACTCACTGCATTTTAACTGTTCTCGTTGCCGTGGCGGTCGTCGTTGCTTTAACTCCCTGTTGTTGTGATCCAGTAATTTTGCTACCATGGTAACGTGACGTCACCCTTCTCATCGTGCAGAATGCCTATTGTTTGTTAAAGATTGAGGTAAATTAAAGGTGCATTGAACCTGTGATATATAAATGAACAATTTTAGTTAAAATTAATAGAAAATATTAAAGGTGTAAAATGGAACCGATATGATTGATGACTGACTCGGACGTTTCCATACTGACGATCACTAATAACCCATACGTACGAAAAAGAAAATGCTCAGGTTTTGGTCTAGGTGGCTGAACACAGTTCCTCTAGAACTGCTCTTTCTCTTTACTGTGCATGTCAACTTCTTTGTCAGGAAGAGATATGCAGGCAATAAGCTTTTAAAGAAAAGGTGCAAGAAAAAGCTGAGAAATAAAATGCCTAGAAGTTTGCAGTAGAAATTTATTCTGTTCAGTAGTCACCTTTGACATAAAGTCATGAAGTGTTGAGCATGCGCACTTAGAGAGCAATCTGAGTGCCGCTTATTTTATGTCTGAACAAACGACAATATATTAAAATCTACGCAATAAAATTTGACGAAAATTGGCAATCCCGTTCATATCGCACTTCAGTCGATGAAAGCCTCAAAATAAATTTTGAATAAAGGAGTTTTGTGCCACAATCAAGTTTCTGATGGAAACAATTTTCTTAAAAATGTCAAAAACTGTTTATAACAATTTGGTTAGGTCGTTTTGAAAAAAGAGGTTACTAATTGTAAGCTGTGTGCAAACTCATAAGAAAATCTAATGACTGAATTTTTCTTTTACCTAATATGTTCAAAATTTTGGCTTACTTTCAATCAGTCATGTTGCCATGGAAACGAACTTAATCTCACTTTTAACCTAATAAATGTCATTTCTTATAGATATATATTGTCCGAGCCAAATTTGAGCTTTAAATCTGCAACGAGTGTTAAGTAACACCCCAATTTATGGTAACGATCCCCCCAACCTATCAAACTGTGTTCACCTCATCTTCGTTGTTCTAGCTGATTATTTAAACGTCGTACTCGCTCAAGCGAAGTTTCGGTGGCTTTTCGGTAGTAAAGTTTTGAGAGTGAAAAGCCGAACTGAAACATATTGTGCGACAGTAAGGGCAATCTGTTCCAGACTCCAAGATAGTAAGGAAAGCGCACCGAGAGAAATTGCGTGAAAACCGCAGGGAGCTGGAGAGAGACGGCTAAGTAGAGCATGTAAGCATTGTTTTCAATACCTCATTCTAGATATACCCTATGATTGGTCAATTTTGACAGTTTACGTTCACCACATTAATTGTTTGGCTTCGCGCACGCAGAGACAAAGAAAACACTTAGCGAACGTGTGAAACCCTCCCACACGGCACATTCTGACATTTTAACATTTGTAATTTTGAAACGAGAGACGGTTTTTCTGGAATTGTACGCGATAGTGTGCGGACTGTGGTATTTGTAAAGATGCCTACAGGCTCTCCCCTCACTGTTTTTCGCTCACTCGCTTTTTCACTTCTAGCGCGCCAGTTCCGCGCCAGGTCTGCGATGACCGAGAGCCTGCTGGCACAGGCTAGTGTCGCTAAACCTCAGTGATATCGAGGTTTTCACTTTACGTCGTCATGAAGAGTGGAATGGGATAAATCACTAGTCACGCGATGCTTTCTCATGGTATACCGTGAATATCCTGCTTGTGACTTTATTTTTCGTTGTATCGTACACTCGCCTAAAGGCTCTTGTGTGACTTGTGGGATATTTCTTGTTATAAATCGATGGACTATTTTATAAAAACATTCAAACTGCTGCTCTTAAGTTGGTTCCGCATTGTGCCACTCGATCAGTTTTTAGCTTGCATAGCCCGTTACGCTTTTTTCACTCTTTTCTCGATGCTGAAAGTCAACAAAATGGCTCATATTAAACACTTTATAATACTCTTTTCCATAGTTGACAGCTATGACTGCGTAAAACACTGCATTCAAGTCTCTGTAAGAATTTATCCCTC
The DNA here is from genome assembly GCF_958299795.1 of Porites lutea. Taxonomy (NCBI): domain Eukaryota; kingdom Metazoa; phylum Cnidaria; class Anthozoa; order Scleractinia; family Poritidae; genus Porites; species Porites lutea. The sequence goes on along the minus strand of NC_133201.1, from coordinate 52,585,311 downwards.
CTCCGTTTTTCCATCAAATGACCCAAAGTAGGTATAATAAAATCGCGCGAAATTTAATCGGTGGGTTATAATTCAACAGAATTCCTGTCAGTTCAACCTTTCCTTACAGCTGGGCCCCATTAGTTTTTCTACTTTTTCTTTTTATGAATTCCTCAGTGATCTGCATGAACAGCAATAAAGCTGCAATTCGCGATAAAATTAGTTGAGACACTTCGCCCTAAGGGGGCTTTCTGAGGGGAACTAAAGCTTTCCCTCCCCCTTCCAGCCATCCATTATGCTGTTCGAGCTATCTCTAGAAAACAACAAACACCCCAAGTTTGAATGGAGGGGTGGGGGAAGTCGTGTGGACTCTTTTGTTCTCTGAAGTTACCCTGTTTGAGTACAATGTCTCAACAATTTGGAGCCGATTGTAGGTTTGATAACCGTCCACTTATTCAAATCCTTCAACTGCTCCAGATTTTTCATATTCTGTTTCATTAGCCTTACTTGCTATTTTAGCCCTCGCAGGTACCAAGAATGAAGATATATCTTCAGCACATCTCTACAGGAATGTTTTTCGGTACTCGGTATGACGGATTGTAAGTTGGTCTTGGGTTATTTATGAAAGTCTGGAGTTAAACGTTTAAGACAATTTAGATTACCTCAATGATGTGTCACTGTTCCTTAATTGCTTGTACACTTTCATGAAAATTCAAGGTTTAAAGGTGTTACGGACGCCTAAAAATTGGTGTTAATGCTTTTTAAAATTCTTGTGGGATTGCAGCAAAACACTTTTCAGCACGAAACAAGCCACTTAAAGTAAAATACCAATTTTCATAGTGATTTATAATGTTCAAGCAAAGAACCTGTCGTCTTCCCCTATTGGCACAATATCTATGACCAGAAATTATAAAGGACAGTTTCTGTCAATGACGTGAGAACAATTAGCGTTTGAAATTGAAATCTACGAACAAAAACATAGTAAGCGGAAAAAAAAACTTTTTTTAACTGCAATTTATTGTATGATAAATGGCATTTGTAGAAAATGCACACCTTTTTCATCTTTTTACCCTTTTAATTTTTTGGATAAAATATATTGTTTTGATAGGAAAGCATCCAAATAAGATAAATATTTCATGCTAAGTTGATAGAATGTTCGAGTTGTTACTTAAAGTGTTAAGTTCGCTAATTAACGCAATGTTCTGTGCGTTTTTGTCTGAATGGTGAAGGATATCTGCTAGAGACAATTCTATCTTAAAGTAATTATTACAGCTTAAGTATTTGTTTTCTGTCCTCCATCGTTTAGTTAGAGGTCTTGTCGTCTTGATGAGAGTACCTTTTCAGACATGCCTTAATAGGTAAAACTGGTGATAATGGTGATAAAAGTTTTCTTTGCTGCTATCGTGTTTTTGGAATTTCTTCAACCAGGTAAAAATATTTTGCAAAAAAAATAGAAAGTGCTGTCTAAAGAGTATTCACAGATATTTCTTTTAGCTTCCATTAAATAACAAAATTCGTGTTTGGTTAATTCAGGCCAGCCTAAGCTACAGAGATTTCATGTCTTTTGAACTGTTTAGAGGATTTTCCATTTGAGATAAAAGAAAAAAATCCGAAAATTTGAAAGCTTGTCCAAAAAATTCAACCTTCCGGTCTTTCCATACTTAACAAACAGGGTTAATCTTGTGTATTTGTTTACCAATCTTATATATATATACATAACTTTTGCCTTTCAAGAGTACTCGGCGTATATCAACGGAGGCCCTCCGATCTTCTCAACTTAACTAGAAACGGATCGGAAGGGCTTCTACTCCCAGCGGGATACCTTAAGGGGGGATTACGGTTAAGCGCCTTTCTTGTATTATAGGTGAGCAATTTTCCTTGAAAATGATGTCAAAACCTCGTCATTCGATTTTAAAAACAAATCACTCATCCTGAAGTTCTTGGAACCATGAATTTTGAGAAGTCTTTGGTGATTATCAGAATATTTGTAATCAATAAAAGTTTGAAGAGCAAATGTTAAAAGTTATGGAAAAATGAGAAAATATTGGATTTAAGGGTAGTTAAGAATTAAAATTTGAAGTGAATAATTACTAGACAAAGACCAGACAGCCCGCTACCACAACAAGGCGGCCCTGAGCCAATTAGTAGACTAACTGGTTTACGTGTATACCCTCTTCTATCCTTCTTTCTTGCATTCTCTATTCCACCCCAATTCCGCCAAAATGAAACTGTAATCCCCCCTTAAATACTTTTGAATTATTTCGAGAGAAGTACCATTCCCCAAGTTTGTGTGTTTTCCTTTTATTTAAGGGAACAGTATTCGGGCCTTAGTCCAGTTCTTCTAAGAGATGTATTTTTTTCCCAAACTGATTTCTTACACAAATAATTCGCTTTCATGGAATTATGAATGTTTTCTTTCTTCCGTTTCTTCTAGCTCTCTGCAACATTCATCAAATTAAACGGCGATCCAACCAGGTAAGAAGCTCCATTCCAGGACATGTATTTCTTATGGCATAACGCAAGCTCCTAATTTGCTTAGTTAGCAGTTAATTATGCAATATTATTTCTAAGGTTTATAAGGTATACGAAAATATAAAGTTGGTGATCTGTTGTAATTTAAGGGATAAACTAATCCTCACCTATGAGAACAATACAAAATGTTCGAAAAACCACAATCAGACATCAATAATACAGGCATAGTATTGATTTCGAATCGTTCGGTCTGATTGGCTTGGAATATGTGTTCACGTCAATTTTAACAGTAAAAAGGCTTTGTCAATTCTTTTTTAAAAATTAATGTAGTACTTGCTTATTTCTTTTTTTGTGTGAGGACGATAATTTTCATAACTGAACAAAGTACGAGGATTAATTATCCTGAAAATGTCTACCACTTACACAATTAAAAAAAAAGAAGAAAATGTTCTGTTTTGTTACTGAGATTTAGAAAAGGATTTGATATTTCTGTAACATTTCTTCTTCCAATATTCATCTGAAGTATCCGACATTTCAAATTTGACAGACTAAAAATAATTGTTACGTTGTTCCTGAACTAACGCAGGAACTGATCATGATTCGCAGGAAGCCTTAAATGAGAGTATGAGGCTATGTTGACACTATTCTTGGCTTGCAACCACGTGACAAGGCGGTCTAGTTGGTGGTGTGTAGGTGGTCAATACAATAGAGCTATTCCTAGAAGAATTTACATGAAAATAGGATTTAGTTCCCAGAGAAGAGAAATGCTTTTGTTGTTAACCCTAACACACTGCCAACAAGGCTGCTGTGACGTCACGTGCAAACCAGCAATACCGGATAACTTTTCGTGCCGACACGAGAGAAAGAGAAGCGCTTTTGTTTATGTAAACCAAGGTGAATGCAGTGGGGGCCGCTGCAAAACAGCAATACTATTATATTGTTTTAGCCTTGAATTTCTGATTTTAAGCTCGCGAAGAGTAAACGTTTTTATCATATGCCTCGTACGGCCCCGAGCTTAATATCGTCGCAACCCATTTCTCAATCTCTTGCTCAAACTCATTAATAATTCATACAAAAATTGAAAAGGAAATTTTCAAACGTTCAATGAGGATTTGGAAATCAGATGATTAACTGCTCAGTTTTGCATCCTTAATTCCTATTTCTAAAATCATTTTGTTTGAGAAGTAATATCAAGCATTCGACACAGTGTTTCATCACCAGATAAAACACCTAGAATTTCGTCAAAAATACTCCGCTGCGAGTCGTATTTTCAACTCTCTTCTCAGTGTTTCATCACCGTCTCACAAAAGAGGGCCGTACGCGTCAAGTGATAAGATCGGAAAAACGCTCAAGGCCCTGCTTGAAAAATGGGCGCGAAACGAGGCAAATGCTGTACGAACGTTTTTTGACTCCGTCCGAAAAATTCAAAAATACAGCCGTCATTATGATAAAATGCTTACTGACTCAATCTTATTCACCTTATGATTGATTGATTGATTTACTGTCTGTCGCCTAACACCGAACATTTTAGACCGCTCTAAAATAATGACAAAAGTAGAGTTAAAAAGCAATAGCAATAACAGTAACAAAAACACCGAGTAATAAAAAGTCAGAGATGTTAAAAATTGCGTTTTTTAATGCAGCTAGTGAACTGGACAATACAATTTCTCTTGGGAGTTTTTTCCATTCTAAGGGTGGATTTATTTTTATTTCATACATACTGAGTGATTCTGTTTGAGTCAACCTGAGTGAAAACATGGTTCACGCCTTTATTTAACCAATCAGAAAAGCGAAACGGCTTTTTCACGTGTGAGTAGAACGTTTCGATCAATCACAGCGCACCCACCAAAAGCAACTGTGTTTTCGGTAGCTTTGTGTTTTCATTAAAAGTTTTTATTCTGGCAGCTTTGTCAAAAAGTCAGTGAAAAGTCAAAACGTTTAGATTTTTGGTTTGGATAATATCTCAAGAACATTGCCAGAAGAAGCTAAATAATGGCTGAAGGAGAAATCCTTCGCTTTCCCGCTTTGCAGAAATCCGTTAACCAATGCAAATTATCGAGGAACCGAAAAACAAACAAACGTTGTCGAAAACTAGACGAGATGTTGGCTTGCTCTCCGAGTTTCTGAAATCCAAGCAAGAAAGCAGAAAAGTAGAAGAGATTCAATCACAGGAACTCAATGATTTTCTGAGTGAGTTTATAGTTACTGTTACTGTTTATAGTAACTGTTTCTACTGTAGTACGGAGCTAGAAATGCATCAAGCGAGTTCTCGACTCATCCGATGAGGACAGCCCGCCTGCTGTAACATTTCAAAGACAATTTCTTGTCGAAGCTTTTTTATTGATAGTACTATTCGGTGTTTTAGGGGTCATTTAATGATGTAATCATCGTAGACAGTCGGTAAATTGTATTTCATTTTTTATCAATGTTTTGTCAATATTAGGGCATTTAGTTTGAGCTGGCCCTTGTTTCTTAAATTCGCTGGTCATTTTTTCTAAATAAAGAGAAGTTTCCTAAAAAAAAGAAGAAATAGTCACTCAGTATGTATGAAATAAATAAATAACTTCATGGGCAGGGGGCTTGTACGGAATTTTCACACTCGTCGTTTGTATCAGAAATCTCACTCGCTCGCTGCGCTCGCTCATTCGATTTCTGATACATCACCAACTAGTGCGAAAATCCCGTACGCGTCCCCTGCCCATGAAGTAATCTCTATGTAACATACGGCGTATAGCTGTCACATTTGCCTGCTGAAACTTTTTATTGTCTTTAGGCCTAAATTCAATGAAAAATTCTAACGGGCAAATGCGACAGCTATACGCGTATGTTGCAAATAAATCCACTAAAATTGTCCTTGGTCACGATCACGATTACAGGTCACTGTTTTATTTAACAATTAGCGAATGAGGCTGAGTATCTTATGAAGAATTGTGAAGATCGAGGAGGGTGTTATCCCTCGAGGCCGTAGGCCGAGGCGGATAACACCCTCCGAGTTGATCTTTCGATAGTGCACGTTTAGGGTTGTTCAGCCCCGCAAATATTCTCCAAATAGGAGACGTCATCACTTCGAGTTGTCGTCTTGTTGTTCTTGCCATGTTTTTATCTATTATTTCGCCTAGTTCTTACTCTTGAAACGAGTGGAATGTCCGCCACTTTTCTTTTCACAACCAAAACAACTCAAATCTCGTTCCTAGGTCTTCTCGGTTAACGGTGCCTTAACCTGCAAGAAAGCTGCACTTTTGACGTCATCGGTTCATTAAAAGCAAAATTCTTTCAAATTTGGTAGTCAGTAGCTGGTTATGGTGAATTATGGCGTGGTTTTAGCCAATCAGAATCGGGGAAATATTTTGAATGAATAATAATGATAGTTAAGTAAACCAAGTAATTTCCCCTCGATCAAGAACAACATGTTGGATATGAGTTAGGGCTAGAAGACACTTCTGGTATTTATCTGTAGCACGGTGACCTGTATTCTGACCTGTGGAATGTGACCCGTAAAAACTACCTACCTCTTGGATAGAAGAAGTACACTTAAAATAATCCCTTGTGGCTATCGGCTGCTTGCCGTTTGTAGTGCTTGGGTTCGCATGAAACTCTTTTGTGTTATTGTCCATTTAGGGTGATCCTCGTCTAGAGTTGACAGCAACCCATTTCCTTAACAACAGCCTCGGTATAACACATGGGTAAGAAACAACAAAATTTGCATAGAGGCACAGTCGACTCTCTCTTAACGGACACCGCTATAAGACAGACACCTCTGTAAAACGGACACTTAGAGTTGGTCCCTGCCTTTCTTTATTCCCTTTACTTGACATCTTTATAAGACGGACATCTCTCTAAGACGGAAAGTTAGTACCGGCCCCAGAGGTGTCCGACGTAGCGAGAGTTGACTGTATTACATACTTACTTAAATAATGTTATTTCGAATCAGATAAAGGATTAGCTTCGGGCGCACCCTCTTTTTAAAAATATTTGGAAGTCTGGTAAAATTTATTGTACAGTATCTTTGTCTTTCCGCACTACCAACCATAATTTTTTTGACCTATAATTTCACGCGTGAACAATTTATAATCTCTCTATACACTGTATGCTTGCTGAAGATCGAGGTGGAGCGTGAGCACCGTACCATTTCAACTATTGGAGCTCTTTTTTATTGCTACTAAACGCTATCAAAAAGTGAAACAAAGGCCTGACACTGACATGTGTTTGGCTTTAAATACTTTTGTTTATATACATCACCTCCGACTTCTTCAATCTCAAAATGATCGCATTGTTTTTCATGGTAATCACAAGCCCTAATTCAGTCTGAATTGATTTCGTTGGACTATTATGACTAAACTCATTAGCCTGGATTATTTTCCATTTCGCTGATCATAACCTTATGGTAGCTTGACTTCCTTTCTCAGATCTGAGTATGAGTACAGTTTCTTGGTAAAACACTCCCCAGATTCTCAGGCAGACGCACGTGGCGTTCACGTGACTTGGATGCTGACGCCCTTCGTGAAGACCAGCAAGGTTATATCGTCCTCGCTTGTAGGATCTTATAGGGTGGAACAGAAAGATGATAGTGTGACATTCAAGGCAGGTTCATTTTACATTTTGGTGAACTGAAAACGACAACAAATTCGTTGATGTGACATTTTTTAAGTCATGCTTAATCGTTACATTATCTAATCAAAATCAGTCAGAGCCGTAAAGGGTGGAAATTCCTTAAACATGATTAGGGGATACTTCTTTTGGTTTGTTTTGCGAGTTACGCAAGATAATTCCGTTGGTTTTCCCGGCGTAAGTTTGAAAACCTTCAGCAAATAAAGCTGACTGTAAAGTATTGACACCAAGCGCCTGCGCCGAAGGGAGTCTCGCTATTACTGCCACCCAATAAAGCCATAATTAACAACTCTTTTGTTAAAAATTTCAGATCGACCATACACCGTTGGAAAGCGAAGCACATTTAAACTTTAGTGTGATTTTTGACGGTGAACACTCCTTGAAGACTGGCTTGCATAATATAGTAACCCCGGTACAATTGTTGTATTATAAGGAATACAGCGAAGATAAAGATGGACACGTGATATCAAAAGGAGTTGCTTTCTCCAGTCCTTTGCAGACAGTCGCTATTAAAGCCGAAATCCCAGGTAAAATTCTGTTTGCGGTAAGCCCAAAATGTTAAGCGAAGGTAAGCTCTTTGGAATTTAATGATTGGTCGGAATTCATGAAGTCAAAGGCTGCTAGGGCTTTTCCATTGGAAATTGAAAGGGTTGCAGAGAACAACTCGTTACCCAGACCGGTTTTTCTGACACAAAAGCACCTATTGGTCACTGTTTTTCCAGTTTCGTGCTATGCATAAATTCATGTTTTGCGCAAAAAACTCCATTTAATTATACAGAGAAGGACTGCCAGCAATGACAGATGGATTCAACAAAGAGTCCAGCGGCCAGAGTACAGAGTACAGATTAAACTTGTTTAAGAACCAAGGAATCTCTTAGTGCCGACGTTTGGAAACAAAAATATCCCGGGGGGGGGGGGAACGTACTCCCGGGAATTTTTGGTGGGGGCGTGCCGCCCGGTTCTCCAAATCCTGACCCGGTTTCAGACCAAAAAAGTAATTTTCCACACCTGTTTTCAAACCAGAACTCGAGAATCCATACCCGTTTTTAGACCTGGCCTTTAGGCAGAAATTATTATTTTTTTGTATTTAATGAATTTTTATTTTGTTAGGTATTTTTTTTTTGCACACTGACTTATGAACACGTAGGAAAAATACAAAAAACGGAAAGGAAAACTAAGCATTTATACATCGCAGACTAACACATAATTACATACTTACAAAAAAGCAACAAACAAAAACACACAACATGTAGGTAGACAATACACACAAAACGCACAAATACTCACAAAACAAAAAACAACAAAGGAAAAGATAAAAGGACAAAGAAAACAAAGAAAAACAAACAAACAAAGAATACATTACACAACGAAGTTTTGAGAAAGAGAGAAAAAAGGCGGCGAGGTAATAAGACGTTGCCACAGAGCTTGGGACAATAGCTTCAACTACACAAAATTGTTCTAACCTACACATGCCACTCCCGTTACAAAAGCAGACTAATGAAAAGCATAAACAAAGTCAAATAAGACAAACAAAAAGTTCACGGGAGTGAAACATCCACGTCTTCACTCACACATGGTCGCCCCAGTCTCAGAAATTATGATATCGCTACTTCAAATCCATTTCTAATTCGCATATTTTTCTTTCTTTCTTACTCATTTGGAATTGAAGCGATAAAGACGTTCATACAATCCAGTAGCTCCCTCAAAAACCATACCCGATTCCAGACCAAAATGGGCAAAGTGTATACTCGTTTTCAGACCAAAACGGCGCAAAAACCCTACCCGATGGGGCGGCACATACCTATAAAGTTTATATAAGGGAATACCCCTCCCCAGGGTAAATGTACACTGAAAGTCAAACTTGTTGTTACACTGTCTTATAAACAGGAGCCACGCGAGGCTCTGCGATACACGTCTTTCTAGCAAATAGTTGAAGGGGAATCAAAGGTAAAATACTGTTTGGGCTTGGACCGCCTTCACCAATTAAACGCGTGTTGGTTTAATTTTAGGATGTTCAGCTGCTCTTGGAATGGCGTCTGGTGAAATAAAAGATTATCAAATTACGGCGTCATCCAGTTATTCGGAGACACAGCCAAATCAAGCCCGACCAAGTAAGATTGACTCTCTCTCCCTCCTTCTCAGTCCTTTTCAGAAATGCTCGGCTGGGGTGACCATATATTAGACGGTTTAAAATATTATCATCTGAAAAATTAGGAATGACATCAGTTGGCGTATGGGGGAAGGGGGAACTTGTTTCGATCCTGTGTCAATACGAATTAATACGAAAATACTGAGTCCTACCGATGTGTCTTTCCAAGTAGTGTTCACTGCGTAGTAAAAGGCAGTTACCCTTACATTGACCAAAATTTATAACATCAACAATTTCGAATTTCCCACAATCATAGACTTGCTTTCCCCCGCCCCCCCTCTCCCACTCCTTAACCTTATGAATAAGCAACTTTTTCAAGTTTATTTTGGGAGCAGGCGAAATTGGAAAAATTTCATGCTTAAGGAAAAGTTTGGGACGCAAACAAAGTTTATATATTAAGGGCAGTTCAAACAGATATACATTAAAATGTATAAATGATATGGCATGAAGGCAAAGTGTGACAGCAATTCTATTGGTTACAATAAACAGAAATTAAAACTGGAGCAATTAATCACGTCTCCAGCATGGCATCAATTTGATCATATTATGACTGGCGTAAGTAAGGGATTCTCATTTTAATCGGTGGATTTTCTTACTATCAAAGGTGAAGAAAATGATGCGTGGTGCGCGTTTATTACCGACACGCAGCAGTACATTCAGCTGGATTTCACGAGGAACACACGCGTGACACGCATCGTTACTTATGGAAGAAGTCAGAAGTCACATTGGGTAAAGCGTTACATAATGCAATTCAGTAGTGATGACGTTGTATGGCATAATTATACAGAGAACGGGTTTGTTAAGGTAAGGAAAAGTCAGAGCTTTGTATTTCGAAGAACGCCCTCCCTCACGATTCAAATGTATTGTTAAACACAGATGAAAACAATTTTAATTTCGCTTGTAGGAATTTGTTGGAAACTCAGACAGGTCAACCCCAGTCTCCCATCAGCTTACCAATGAAATCGAGGCTTATAGTCTCCGCGTGAGGCCGCTGGACTGGGAGAGATTGATTTGCATGCGCTTTGAGGTGTTTGGATGCTTGGCTGAAGGCCCTGGTATGTTCACGAGTTGATGATTGTATTTAAACACACTTAATTGGTATTGAATAAAACGCGTTGCAATGCTGAGGTACAAGCTTAAAATAAAACTTCAGAGTATTTCTGAAAATGCCGCAGCCGAAGTCCATTAATTTACTGGTTCTATGTCAGCCTTCGACGATTTCTGTAAAACATCCTGCACAGAATTTCCTTTCTATCGCGAGAAAACTGGACCTAAGGACGCAGGTACCAAAGCAGCTGGGGCGGGGTGGGTAGGAGGAATAGTTCGCCCGCTCCCTTCCTTACACCCTCTTTCTGCACATGCGTGTTTGCCTGGAAAAAAGGAAAGCCTGTGAAACTGATGCTACACCATGTTTTTGCTTGCTTTCTCCATTCAAGTCACACATAACCAACTTTTTCCACACAGAAAACTGCATTTACCCTCTCGGTCTGGAATCTGGAGAAATAACGGATGAAGCTCTCACACATAGCGTAGACACAACTCTGACTGTTTCAGATCCCTCAGGTATCCGCCTTAACAAGAATCCCGGGGGATTTCCTAATGGATGGCAAGCAGCAATGGGGACACTAGATTATATTCAGGTAGAAAAATCCTGGGTAAACTTAGCAACCTTGTTTTGCTTATGATTATTCCAACTCGCTTACTTTGTCAAATGTAGGCCAACTCTTCAAGGGCTGAGTTCCTTGGAAAGACATCCAAGTTCAGAAAGAGAAAGAAAATTTCGTCGGGCTTGTTTACGTTCTCCATATAACGTGAAATTGGGCATGTTTACGTCGCGTAGTCCTGCAGCGACGGCAAAGAAATGTACAAAAAAGGTGTGCTGCACGTGCAAATTTGTTGTTTTGTTGATTTAACCTATTGCTTTTCTGACGTTATTGTTGTCGTCGCCATCGTAGCCATTTTAAGGTCCCTAGTACTGCATAGGAGCAAAGAATGGTTTAAGAAAAACTTTGTTTTCTCATTTAAGATTGATTTTGGCTCTTTGAGAAAGGTGACAAGAATAGCTACACAGGGATCTGCTGGATCGGATTTTCCATTTTACGTGGAGAGTTTTCAATTAAAGTACAGCAACACAAGCATTGATTGGCTTGACTACAGTGAACATGGACAGCCCAAGGTGACAATTAACCTTTGAAGAGTTTAAAGCACTTCAAAAGTCAGTCATGGAAATTTGAAATGAACTTCCTACCTGTAGCTTCTTAGATCAAATCATTAGACAGTGTTACCATTCAAATGACCAATCCTATCCCACGAGCAAGAGATTTTTCCCGAGACGATTTCACCTTGGAAAAATCGTTTACACGCAAAATGTTGCTTCCCCTTGGAGTAAAATGAGTAAAATGGCTATTTTAACCTCACCTTTTGTTATAACATAAAAGAGTTTAATTTTAAAAATAACATAACCCACCAGAATAGACTAGTCTTCCCTCGTGTCACTTGCAGTAAAGCTGTGTCACAAAAATAGATTGTTGCAAACTTTTAAATAAGTTTTCCGTGAAAAATAAAACCTTTCCTGGCTGGCTTAAATGTATTTCGTTTATTGCATAACTACAAACCATAGTATTGTTGTTGCAGGAACTGAGAGGTCCAAAGGATACACACGAAGCAAAATATTCTGTTGTGGTAAAACTGCTTGAGCCAATCATCACCCGCTTCGTACGCATCATCCCAACTTCTGCGCCGCTTCTCAAAATAATGCGGGCTGAGCTTTACGGCTGCATAGCGGAGCCCATGCCCCCTTATAACGGTAATTATTTTATGACTAAGTCATTTCTTGTTTTGTGATCGGTCAATTTTTAATATCCTTGACATTTTTAACATTAATGCGTTCTTTGTTGCGTGTTTTATGTACTCATATCATAATAACCTCCTTCCTCATACGTTTAACACCACCTTTGTTACTAATCGCCAAGTACACACATATAATACTTGAAATGCTAATAACTACCGACCATATTTCTGTAGAAGAAACATTAAACAGTTCACAATCCTCCATCTAGGACAAAAACTATGGACCTCCCTTCTCCATAATCTTACGGAACTGACAAGTTACTCTAGTTTCAAGACTTCATTAAAAAAGTACCTTATCGAGGGCTATAAATTCAAATCGCCTGACCATGATATGGCAGCTTACATTAAATCATAAAAGTTAAGTCACTTAATATTGCATTTAGTTTTGAACTTTTTTTGTAGCTTTTCCTGCCCTGTAAATTTGCATTCTTAGTTTTAATATATATATATATATAGAGGATATTACACGGTGGCGCGAAGATATGAATTTTATTTTCGAGTGGCAAAACAACATTTTACGAACGAGCGCAGCGAGTGAGTAAAATATTGTTTTTGCCACGAGAAAATAAAATTCATATCTTCAAGCCGCCGCGTAATATCCTCTCTATATATATTAAATATATAAATATATTTTTCCTTTTCTCTCTGTAATATTTATTCTATGTGGCAAATGTAAAATAAATAAAGTAAATCTGAAATAATTTTATTATTGACTGCTTTGTCGAACGGGTAAAATGAAGCGAAGCACGTGTAACACTGTTTGCCTAACCGAGTGGGAAGTATAACCCTATCTTGGTTGCCCAGGACTTGACCAACAGCTATTGTAGCTATTTCCTGTTTCATAGAAAGAAAGCCATACAACAAAAGCTTCTAAGCCTCTATTTCTCAGATTTTTGTAAAATTATGGATCGTCGTTTTTCACACGATATTTTCGTCGACTTCCAAACTGTTTGCAGCAGTAACCGTAAAACGAATGCAATAAAACACGCATCTTTGATAATTCTTTAGCAAGAAGTCTCCACAATAAGTCCAGTGGAAATTCAAGTAAGTTTAAAAGAAACAGCGACTTCTCTGCGGCCAATCACAACAAACTGTCGCTAGTTTACATGCACAAATTAGGTTCGAGCCCGTTAAATTGGATCTTGGCTGGTTTTTACACGTCTATTGGTGGGTCATGTAAATAAACAAAAATGTCAGGTTTTGTAAATCTGTTTATTTGCAAACTTCTGTAGATTTACCAAGTTAACGAAATTATAACAACGAAGTGAGGAATGATGTGGGCCTCACAGACCTTCGCTCTAATCTAGGGGCGCCTATAGTAAAATACTACAAGCTGACATACACCAATCGTGACTGATCATCATCACCACCAAATGAGTGTTTGTCTGTATCTTCAGGTGTTCCAGAGTACCATAGAAGAACTGTCTTGTTGGATCAAGCGTTCGGCTGGTTGTATGTCTGCATGTACACTAGAGACAGGTACACAACATACTAATATAAAGTCACGAAAATCACTATAACCTTAACCACGTAACCGGCAAAGATTGGTTAACGCCAATTAAAATCACAGATAGAAACTTCGTCAATTGTTGGCGCAACGAGAGGTGGTTTACTTGTTTAGGAGTTAGAAGTAGAAACCATGTAAACATTTTACAATATGTTTCACTTGAAATATATAAATGATGAGCGACTAAAGAAAGATGAAAGAAGATGTCTTATGCTAACAGAAATGAACCCTGTTTGTACGCATCCAATGTGTAAGATATAACAAAGTGAAAAAAGCGTCATTTGATTGTCAAAAATGCCATTTTCAGGTCTAAAGGTGTTCGAGACTAGTTTTTGGGACTTAATTGGCGCCAAAGAAGATTGCTCTAAATTTAAACTGCATGGTCTACTCCATCCAATTCTGGTAGGAAATGATTCATCAAAGACCGTTCAACAGGGCCGGCTTTAGTGAGCTTCACTCCTAAACGTCGTTTTTTACCTTCTTCCCCAGCCTGCGAGCTGCAATTTTCCCTCACTCCCTGTGGGGTAGAGGGGGAAGGTGGTTAACTGTCTGAAAGAATTAGAATTAAAATGCCATTCGGTAAAGTAGATTGAATAC
>NC_133201.1:52556149-52566149 GCF_958299795.1 Porites lutea | reverse complement strand
TAAAACAGAGGCTTGTGGCAACTCTCCCTGATACGATGCGAGGTTATCGCAATCACCTCGTTACTTAGATGAAACCGTTTCCAATCGTCCAGATAGTGCAGGGGTCACTGTGGGGGAGGGGCCATAGCCTGAGAAAACAGCCGACATTTGGCGACGCTACGACTGGTTTCCCTGCCAAATGACGTCTGAGAAACGAGCACAGAAATTCCATACTGATGTTTGGTCAGCGAAAAGTATGGTTCGGTGTAAGAAGCCATTCGATAAAACGTGTATCGTACATGGGCGGGCGTACGAAGTTACGGTAATAATATCGTCACAAATTTCTACACATCCACACTTTTTATTTGCCAATGGAGAAATTTATTCCATGTTATTGTTTTTAAAAATCGTTTTAAATAAAACTCCAAAGAATTGTTTAATTACGTGAAAAACCATATGCCTAAACTCAGCTGTAAACTGCGTGTCATATAATACAATCTAAGACACAAATCTAGTTACCGGCCGAAATTAAGGTGATTCCCTAGTAAAAGAACCTAACATAGATTGTAGATGAAACTTGGTACACTGATATAACAAGTCAAGAAGATGATAAAAAGGAAAAAAAAAAGTGGGGGTCACCGTGCTCGTTTTGACGTCACAATGCTGACAAATACGGCTATTTTGGACCCTTTGACAAAAACCGCGCGCAGCCCAAAACTAGACAAAAAGGAAGATTTTTTCAATGATGCATGTGGTATCGAACAGAATTTGACTTTGATGTATTGTTTATCCACTTACGTACTAGAAAAATGCCTCTTAATGCCCTTGTTTTTACTTTACGCTCTAAAGTAGAATTAAATTGGACACGCGCTATTCGACAGGTGATAGCTCAATCCGTACAATTTAGTAAAATTTCCAAAAAACTGAACATACATTTGCGCCAATTTTTTTCTCACCGAAAGGAAGTACTGTCCTTATTAAAATCATGAAATAAAAAATGGGGGTCACCGTACTCGTTTTTGCAGAAAGTGCCCACCAAATGCATTTTCCTTAATTTTTGAGAGAGGACTGGGGCGAGTTTTAAAATAGAAGGTATGTGAAAGGGGGAAGAAAGTATTAAAAAATCCGTTTTTACTGAATTTACATCGAGATATCACATTTAGGACACAGTGTGATAAAGAAAGCGTTTAAATGAAAATCAACGTGAATAAGCACAAATTAAACATCCACTATCGAGGTTCTCCGTGAGGAAGTCGAACTCAGCAACACGCGTACTGCTCACGTTATGCACATTCCCACCACATTGAGTCTCACCTCGGCAAGAAACAATCGCAAGCAAAAATTGCAATAGCGTTTCTCTTCGGTCAACTTCATTTTAATAATGTTACTTCACATGCTCTTTTTTACGGAGGCCATCTTGTTATGCGCAGTAAGAGATGCGCAGTGCAAAACCAGGGAATCACCTTAAACACAGAGCGAATGAAGAACTCGCATTTTAATCGCGTAATCTTAAATACGATCTAGCTTTTTATGAGTTAATAACGTTTTATTTTTTTCATTATTTAAATATAATTTAGCTCTATAACTCATTCCAATGTAACTTAGTTCAAAATTGGAGGTTTTGTAACATAAGATATGTAGTTTGAATTACTATATAGTTATTATTTTTTAATTATTATTTCTGCTTCTTCTTCCAGTCCGAGGTCTTATTCGGATCCGATCAAAAGAAAAAAATTGGACCCGGTTTCCTAGAAACCAAAAAAATTCTATATTACTATTAATCAATCATTCGAAAGAGTAATTAATTAGGATATGCATTAACGTAAAACTCAAAGCGAATATCTTCTGCAAAATTTAACAACTACGTCCACAAATATATCGCTTTCCAACTATTTCGTTTCTTCTTTAGATTAATATGCAAGTTTTATTTGAGAGCTGAACTTCCTGGTATTTCATTCTATCCAGAAAAACTATAGTTCTTTAATTAGGGTTTGCATGCCGAAATGAATTGCTTATATGTTTGGAGAACTAATCCCAAGCTTATAAGCCTTTCTTAAAAATCATTCGAGTTACAGATGTACATCAGTTTCAGCCATAAAGCGCTAGACTAATTATATTACAAATTTGACTAGACAGCTCGATATGAAAAAAACATAACAGGTGTATATTTTGCAAATCAGACGAGGAGAAAGGTTTGAAAGAAAGAAATAAGAGCATTTGGTTATATTAAAGACCAGTTTAATAAGATGGTAAAAGTTTTGTACTGTAAGTTACTGTCCAGGCCTCAATATTAAATTTACAAATTAAAATGTATTTCTTTTTGTATTGCCTGGTTAAAAAAAAAGTATTACCCCGGCTTAATACAGTGTAATATCTTAATTGACTGTCAAGTTTGAAGTTGAATACGATGCTACAGTTTTTAGGTCGTTTCGTAAAATGTTTCTACTTCATCTGGAGTAAAACGATAATTACTTCCTCCTGCCAGAAATGTCCGGGCGAAGGTGCTTGCGTAGTTGTACCCGCTCGGTGGGCTGTAAGTATAGCCAAGGTTGGCATAGGAATTGCTACTAGATGAATAGTAAATGATAATGTCATGGCCTCCACCGAAAGTAGGTCCATAAGACGAGCAGTCGCATATGGAGTGGGCATTGTAGTAACTATAATTCCCTGTCTGAGGCAGTTTCACAGGCGTCCATCCTGGCTTGTTTACCAGCGAGAAAAGGAATGCCTGGGAATCATATCGACACTGGCAGCTGTAACCTGTTGGGGAAAATAACAAATGAAAAGGATTAGCAATACAAAGACTTCGTTCAAAAATTGGAATTCATACAGACAAGAAAATATACTGATAGTACTCGTAATAGTTTAACTCCCTTAGCAAAGATATCAAACTCGTGATAAGTGTGTTTTTAGATTGAACAGAGCGATAAATTACATTCCGATATAAAGGCTTGAATTGTTCAATTGTTGTTTACTACAGACAAGCGGAACCTCGAAATAACGAACCTCTAAATGACGAATTCCTTAATGTCACTAACGATTTTCTTTACCCCACGGAAAAGAAACTCCATAAAACGACACCTCGTTGTATAGCGAACAAATTCTGCCGGTTTCTTGGTCCTTCGTTATGCCGAGGTTCCACTGTACTTCCAAATTAATTTCCGAACTACCCCCTGCGATGCCGTCTTGGTCGTAGTCCAGCTAACTTAAAAACGCAAAGGTACGGTTTTGCTTTTTGGCGACAGAGTACGCGAAATAATTGTGCAAGGGAAACTTTAATGTGTGAAAAAGAGGTACACACTTGTAATAGTTGACACTAGAGCAGCCCCCGTTCTGCTCGGTCTTTGTGTAGCTTTTTGAAATATACCGATTCATACTGAAGATTTTTTGGGCTGCTCAGGCCATTATTATTATAATCTTCATCAACATCATCATAATCATTTTCGCAGTGTAAACGCAGAAGATTTAAAACTTATTTCTTGAAAAAAAAAAAACTATTACGTGTAAAAATGATTACGATATAGTCCTAAAATGAAAAATAAGGATAAAATGACTTAAAAAGAAGTAAAAAACTGCTACGATTTCAACATGAACCAACATCGATAAGAATATTAAATAGTAGTAATAATTGAATATGCAATATTCAATATCTTTTCTCTAAATCAAAGTCCAGCGTCCTAAAAGTCCTCTTTCGAAGTCAAAGTCCACCTCTTTTAGGTTGAGATTTACTCTCGTCATTGAACGCGATCCCCTTAAGCATAGGAGGGATGTTTTCAGAATGGCAAATGAGATTCTGTTTCTTATAAAACAGTGCCAGCTCCACACAACACATGTGAGAGCTGTTGACTGGAAACCTCACGGCATTTCTCCCACGATATGCGCGGGAAACGCGGATCATAGGTTTGGTGTATGTGTGCCCCTTGCTTTAATTTGTCTTTTGAAAATAGTGAACTTAACTGTTCTTCTGCATTAAGAATTTGAAATCCCGACTTTACGCAGCAAATTTCTCGAGATATTGGAGTTCGTGTTTTTGTCCGAAGTTGCGCACAGGTCAATTGCGTAAAATTTAGCGGACTTATAACCAAACTTAAAATCCTCGAAAAATGGTGTTAAAGTCCGCGAATATTCAACGTCCAACGTAAAGATTCAATATTCAATAAATATTCAATTATTAAATATTCAACGTAAAGCTAAACAAATTTATGGTGGGCCAATGAAGCCTTCCGAATTATTTTGCTTCAAAGACACAAAAAACTTCGCTGCGTTATTAGCGGGATGCTATAAAAAATTCCAACAGGCAAATGCGACAGATATGGCGTAGGATGGAAATGATCCACCTGACGATTGGTTGAAGACGGGATGAGCGCGGGACTCACAAACACACACAAACAGCTCGTGGATTCTCTGATCCGTATCAAATGTTCGCTCGAAAACAATGCATTCTCTGTTCCGCATTACGTTATGGCTGCCTTATATTACTCTATGTTGCATCGATTCCAGATTTATTCTGCCCCTGGAACAATCGCGCACGGTTCTATTAGGCTGCTGCCTCACAGCCTCGGTTCTTCGCGGGGCTGCTCGTTGGCAATTATTTTATCTTATCTTATTTTATTTTTATTGTGAACTATAACAAAAAAGACTTGATTAGAAGCGGCATTTTTCCCCATCTAACTTGCACTTTTTATATACAGTTTTCATTTAGTTTTAAGAGCAGGAAAGCGAGCCTTAGGAACTTAAGCCTTAATCAATTCACACTTGCGTTCTAGTCATTTTTGTTATTTTTTTTAAATACTACGGCACTTGAGACAATAGTGCGGAATGCTTTGCCCAAAAACCACTTTTTAGAGTAGCAAATATCAGCACAGAATTTTATTGTCGGCGAATATCTGTAATCATCCATCTTTCTGCAAGATAAGCTAGTGTCAAGTTGTCATCCCTATGCAACAGAATTTTCTTTACCTCGTATACTACTACTTCGCCTTAACTGCGCTTTATTCATGGAAAATCGGAGAGAAAGTCGTCTTCGTGAGGATTCAGCCCTAACCCATTCCAACACCCATATTCATCATTTTTCCATTGCACTTGTTTTATTTCATGTTGTTATTAAAAAAGCGGTTAATTTTCTTAATAGTATCATTGTTTGACTTCCTTGCATGAAACAACGTACGGTTACAATTCCCTAATGAAGTAACCCTACAGAATTGGTGCTAAACATTGTTTTATTAAAATGGAGAAAGTAAGTAAAGAGTATTGTCGGAGAGGGGCTGGTTGGATTCCGCATGCCAAAAATCCCCCCAGCTTAGTATGCGCAACCACGGTGTGATACTAAAAGGTGGCCGGCTTTGTTTGGTGTTTAGACCATTAAAAATAGACCTTGCCTTTTCGACGCCATCTTGACGAGTAGGTAAACGCGTGAGAAGTTACAGTGTTTGCTGTTATGAAAAAAATATCAATTGTAAACTAAAGCTTCACTCCTAAGGATGCTACTGAAAAAAAAAAGTGAGGGCGTTGCATGCGCTAGAAGACCTAGAACCACTTTTTAAAATTTTCGATACATTTGTCTGTAGGAAAGTACCGGGAGAAATTACAGACAAATACATGGAAAACCTAAAGCAATCCTCTGGAGAAATTTAAGGGCAGGTACGCCCCCCAAATTTTTTAGTACAATCCTTTGCTTTGTAGCTTTAGTTTACAATTGATATTTTTTTTCAGAACAGCCGAATTACGGAAATTTTTCGACATCAGATTCTCATATAAACACTGTAATTTCTCACACGTTTGCCTACTCGTGAATATGGCGTCGAAAACCGTGACAAGGTCTATTAGAGCTTACCCCATGAGAGGCTAGTGTACCCTCCAAATATGTACTTCCCTCCGACTCTTATGATTGTTACAGTTGGTCCTTTGTTGTCACATCCGCTGTGAAAAGTACTGGCAGCCCAGCCATCCACGGACGCCCGCCAACAGCGCTTCCATTTTGAAGATTCGCTTTGGGCGACTGGTTTGAGCCATGCGCTTAAATTAGCTAAGTGATGCACATTATCTCTTAAGATAACTGAGTCATTCAGTCCTTTTGCGAAAACTGATATACAGGAAGAGAAAAGAAAAGGTGATTCAGGTAACATATTTTTTCGAAACTGATATCACTTAAAATAATTTAAACACTTATTACGCTGAAGCATCTATATAGATATATCAAAATGTTCGATAAACATAAATGAACAGCTGATAAAATGAAATAGCGTAAATAGAATACGTTAGTTACAATTATTCATTCAAAATACTTCGCCGCTTCTGATTGGCTCAAAGTCCCTAATCAACTAGCGTTTACGATATTTGGAGGATGGAGCAATATGCCATCAAATGGATGGTAAATTGCTCGCGTGTTCTTAATATGGTATCGATCAACTTCGTTTCCTGGCGCGGCCGAGTAGCTGATTATTCAACAGTAAATTCTGAAAAAAAGGCGTTCACGACCATCCGGAATAGTTGAATTTTAAACTAAAACTAAACGGAAGAATTGCAAGAATAGGCAAAACAAATCGCTCGATGGGGAGCACTGCAAGGAAAAACTGTGCCGGGAAATAAGCGAAAGGTTTGAATAAAGTCTTCGATGAGGAAAAGTTGTTAAATAAGAATAAAGAAATATTTTGCATGAAAAATAAGACAATGAATGAATTAGGCTTTCGTATAATGTGAAGAATTATACAGATCTCGGAGGATGCTATTCACCGCAACATCTTCCTCCATCTGCAAAATTCTTCATCCTACTCAGTCTCACTCAACAATTGAGTAATTACTTCTTAAAAGAAGTAATATATATTTAGAAAAATAAGTACGTTATTTGTGAAAAAAAATGTAGACATAAATTCAATTATAGAATTAATGTACGCCGTATGCATAAATAAGTATGAATAATGTAACGTCCTAGATCCTTATTCAAATCTAATCCTTACAATGAGCTAGATGATTTAAATTTACGCCATTTGCACTTTGGACGGAAGTGAGGTAGTGCATGATCTTAAGCGGCGGCTCATGATACAGAGTTATTTAAAAGTCAAAAATGCCAGTTTCAGGCATTTTCCTTTTGCTGACTGGTTTGGGAGACCTAAGTCTAAATTCGCTCCAAAATCATTGGTGAAAACGCCGTGACAAGAGTACATGGAAGTTGCTCGCTCCGTGTTATAGGCTCTAGCAAAAGCAGAACATGAGGTATGACGTCAATGCTGGATACGAAAACTTACCGGCGGATTCAGCGGATTGCCGATCTCATTAGACACAATTTTGAATACTATGATGTCGCGCGTCCTTAGGAAACTTCCATAATTGATGTTATAACAGTAAAGGGTAACTGACCTTTAGATTAGCTAATTATATTTTCTCCTACCTCCGCAAGTTTTTCCATCGCCGTAGTATCCTGCCTTGCAGGTGCAGATATACGATCCACGAGTATTGGAGCAGTTGGCATTGATGTCACATATAGAAGAAGAAGCACTGCATTCGTCAATGTCTAGAAAAACAAAAATATTGGAGTTCCCCAAGGATCTATCGTAGGCTCCTTGGTAACAAAATAAAATCAAATAATAATGAAAAGTAATAATAATGAAAATATTCAATCTTGTTCGATTTCCGTTGAAAACAGTCTGAATTTCCTCAACAGGGAACAAAAACGTCTTAGAGTTTTCTTCTTCTTCGCCATCGAGTTGTCCACGCCTGAACTCATCAACATTTTTTATAGATCTCTCATAATTCTTCTAAAGCAGAGTTTATCTATATAGGCTGTTCCAAAAACCTTGGGTTACCCGGTGCTGTTGCTTCATAATTTTGTTTTTGTTTTTCCACTGGTCTAGATGGGCTACTAAGTAATCACAGCATTACTTTTCGCGGTTAAATAACAGACTTGAAACGTTTTAATTCTTAATACGCGGCCTTTTAAAGAATTTGTATACACTGACATTTATCCAAAAAGTTTTTAATAACAGAAGTATAACCCGCGGAATGATCTCATTCACTGCCCGTATATAAACGGCCTGGATTCGATGGATTGACGATTTTTACTGGTTGTCACAAGTCCCTGGAAATCTGCCCTCTTCGTTGTTATCACAGTAAATCGACATTTATCCTACCTTGGCACGTTTTCCCGTCGCCTGTATATCCTGACTTGCAGGTACAGATATACGATCCACGAGTATTGGAGCAGTTTGCATTGATGTCACATACAGGAAGAGAAGCATTGCACTCGTCAATGTCTAGAACAACAAACATATTGATTGATGAAAAAATTATTGAAGGGTATTAACTAAGGCCCTAACATGTGACGCGAGCAGTACTCATTCCTTCTTGACAAGAGTATTTTTTCCCTTAAAAATTCTCTCTTTTTTTCCATGTCTTATCAGTTTAAATCTCCCGGTTGCTGTTGCTTCATAATTTCTTTCTACTGGGCTAGGTGGGCTACTAAGTAATCTCAGTTTTACTTTTTGCGGTTAAATAACGGACTTCAAACGTTTTTATTCTTGCGCGGCCTTTTGAAGAATTTGTATACACTTACATTACTCACATTTACCCAAAAAGTAGCCTGAGAAAACAATGGACATTTGGCGACGCCACCACCGGTTTTTCTGCCAAATTACGTCTGAGAAACGAGCGCAGAAATTCCATACTTATGACCTCACCACCCAGATCTGGGAAGTGCTTCTGATTAGTTGACTAAAATTTCCCATGCTGCACGACCAATCAGAACCCGGATCTGGGCAATGACGCGTGATCAGTATGGAATGTCTGCGCTCGTTCCTCAGACGTCATTTGGCGGGGAAATCAGTGGTAGCGTCGCCAAAGGTCGGCTGTTTTCTCAGGCTACCCAAAAAAGTTGCTAATAACAGGCGTGTAACCCGAGGCATGATGTGATGCACTGCCCGTATATAAACGGATAGGATTCGATGGATTACCGATTTTTACTGGTCGTCACAAGTCCCTGAGAATCTGCCATCTTCGTTGTTATCACAGTAAATCGACCTTTATCTTAATTACCTTGGCAAGTTTTTCCTTCGCCTGTATATCCTGTCCTGCAGGTACAGATGTACGATCCACGAGTATTGGAGCAGTTGGCATTTAAGTCACATACAGGAGAATAAGCACTGCATTCGTCAAAGTCTAGAACAGCGAACATATTAATTGATGAAAAAAATATTGAGGGGCATTTACTCAGGCCCTAACATGAGACGCGAGGAGCACTCATTCCTTCGTGACACGAGTCTCTTTTCTCTTTTTTTCTCCGTATCACCAGTTTAAATCTCCCGCTTGCTGTTGCTTCATAATTTTTTTTTCTTTTTCTACTTGGTTTGGTGGGCATTACATGACGGCATTACATTTCTTGGCTAAATAACAGACTTTAAACGTTTTAATTCTTGCGCGCCCTTTTAAAGAATTTCTATACACTTACATTTATCCAGAAAGTTTCTAATAACAGAAGTATAACCCCAGGCATGATGTCATGCACTGCCCGTATATAAAAGGACTCGATTCGATGGATTGCCGATTTTTACTGGTCGTCACAAGTCCCCAGAAGTCTGCCCTCTTCGTTGTTATCACAGTAAATCGACATTTATCCTACCTTGGCAAGTTTTTCCATCGCCTGTATATCCTGTCCTGCATGTACAGATATACGATCCACGAGTATTGGAGCAGTTTGCATTGATGTCACATACAGGAGAAGAAGCACCGCATTCGTCAATGTCTAGAACAGCGAACATATCGATTGACGAAAAAATTATTGATGGGCATTTACTCAGGCCCTAACATGTGACGCGAAGAGTACCCATTCTTTCGTGATTCCATGAGTCTTTTTTCCTCTTAAAATTTTTTTTTTCTCCGTGTCTTATCAGTTTAAATCTACCGGTTAATTTTTCATCAGTCACCGCATCTGTGACTAAATATGAAACATTTACGTCAGTCGTCTAATAATTAATCATAAATTAACTTATCAGAGGGCACAATCAGCTAAACGGTAGTCGCCAATTGTATA
>NC_133201.1:52543649-52551149 GCF_958299795.1 Porites lutea | reverse complement strand
GTTATTAAGTGGAAATTGGGTCCAAAAATTGACGTAAATTTCAACTTCTGTATGAATTAGTATTAACTGATGTGTTTTGGAGGTTGTCTTGGCTTTTCACTTACAAAATTTCAAAACGTTTTCAGATATAAGCAGGTTCTAATTAACGTACTGTATTGTCTAGAAAGAGTGTTTTTGGGCATGAGAACTGGTTTTTCCAGTTTAGAAATATTTTAGGAGCCGAATTCCGTGAAGATAAGCTGAAATAGTGAGATTTGAAACACTTTGAAACTTTTCGACGATTAATCTTAACCTGCATTTTTGACGGTTGAAGGTTAAATATAACATTTTTTGAAGGTTGACGGTGAATTGTTAGGCTGTTTGGCGGCTGACGGTAAACCCCATTGAGACCTTCATGTCAGGCAAATTATTGCGCCATAAGCTACCGAAAACGAAAATATCGCAAGCTCCTGGATCAGATTCTGTTGCGTTTAAAAAGTTATTCTGAAATTGACTTAGTTAAATGAGGCTCTTTTTTAAAGTTGCAGCATTAAAAGAAAATCTGGAGCTTTTTTGCACACTTGCGTTTTCTTAATTTGGCTTATTGATCCATTTCTTTTTTCTTTCTTGCTTAGATGGGCTCAGTTTTAAAGGAACGTGAATAGAAATAAGCAGGTGAGTTAAGCCATTGGTCATGAGATTCGATGTCACGTTTGCAAATAACAGGACCTCAAGAAACACAAACACTTTTTTAAATTACAGTGGAATGTTATATCTCTTTCGAAAAGACTGTGCATGTCCGTTGCAAATTGCATTTTCTCTTTTGTATTGATATATTTAATGCATTTCGAATTTCTGAAAATATTTGATGAAGCATAGGGATTGCATCACAGTCTAAATAGTTAACTTTTACAAGACGTTTCCCTTTAACTAAAAACAACGCAAATCAAACTTTCATTTCGTTATTGTTACTTGTGTAACTCGTTTTAATCTCTCTCTCTCTTTTAATTTTTTAGCATTCGTAATTGCTCTTAATCCACACTGAAGCCTCTTCTTATACTTATTGTGAACATCTTTCTCGAATCACCTGTTTTGCTAGAGAACTAACTTGCTTGGGCAAAGCATAGTGTTTTACTAAACCACACCTTTCCCTAAAAGTCGTAAAATTCGTTTTCATTCTTTTTATGTGCCATTTTTTTACCATCTATGAAAATGCCATTAAAAAATAGTGTTCAGTTAAGATAAGCGCCGGAGTCTGTATATTATTTAACAATAACTTTCAATTTTAAATAATCAGGCAATAATCTGATCGAGAAGGAAGATTTAATATCATAGATATGAAAATAGATAACAAGATTTTAACTTTGGTAACATTTATTCACCGTACAATGACAATCCTAATTCTTTTTCCAAAATCTTCTCGATGATCTCCTCTCCTTTGAATGTGAAGAAATTATTATGGGAGGGGACTTTAATCTGGTCATGGACGTTCAGAGGGACAAAAAAGGAGAAAATCGCTTTAAGAAGTCCAGAACATAGCGAACTCGCTGCACCTGATAAATGTGTGGCGAACCCTAAATCTAGACTATAAGCGTTTTTACCTGGCGGAGAACTAAACCTGAAGTGCACTGTCGTCTGGACTATTTTATGATCAGTTTAAGCCTAACCACAGCAATCACAAATGCACAAATTTTACAGGGTTATTAAGATCGATCATTCCCTAATTACAATCCACCTTGCTAGTAATAATAAGCCCAGAGGCCCGGGTTTCTGGAAACTCAATACGTCTTTTCTGTTGGACAGCGAGTTTATTGAGTTAATTTAAAAAACTACTGATGAAGTTGCAATAGAGAACAGAAACAATGACGATGTAGATGCTGTCCTCCTTTGGGACATTATGAAGATGCAGATTCGCTCTAGTTCGCTAAAATATGCAAGAGAAAAAAAGGCTGAAAAAAGGAAGAAAACGAATCCTCACCAGTTTTTAGGAGTCGCGGCGGCGGTAGTGAGTTTCTTGAACCTTTTCCCCCAAAGTAGTTGAATTGCGTGCCTGAAGATTAAGGGGTTTCCCAGATAACGGAATTCGTCTTGAGTGTTTCGATGGTGACAATTTGATATTCATTAATATTTAATAACAAAGACAATGCTTAATGTTGCCATTAGTAAAATGAATTAGTTGTGGGTAGAATATTAGATTCATATAGCAGAGTAAATTGATCATCAAAATTGGCTTTCTAAACTAAATTTTCAAAATAAACACTTCGGCCACCAGTCACTTCGCTCCCGGTCGACTTAGCCAGGGGCCCTCCGCTCAGTAATATCAGTTTTCCTTTTTAATAAAGCAACTTTTTACATCAACAAAAAGTTGTGCCGAAAATGGAAGATAGAACAGAACAAAATTTTCAAAGGAGTGCTTAACGCTGTATCAATGTTTTCTCCTCTTTATCCTAAATTTTAGGATATTCATTACCCCTAATAAAATCAGAATCAATATTGTTATTTTTTTGTTCAGTTCTAGAAAAAAATCCTATTTTGAATAAAAAGCAAATTCAATGCTGCAGTTGGTTACTATTAATAGGTGAATGGAGATGCATTTTAAAGTCTCATATGTTTTATTTTTTTTTTCAAAATTATATATCGAGGATGGGCTGAATTTTTAAGGAAGGTGAATAAAAAGTAGCAGGTGAATTAAGTATTACTCATGAGATTCGATGTCAGGTTTTCAAATAATAAGACCTCAAGTTACACAAGTTTTTTTTTGCGGTACAGTAGAATGTTATTGTTTTTAAGTGGAAGAAGATGACTTTGCGTTTTCGTAGAGTCGTGGACCATCTTCCATCAGCCTTGGGCATAGACACTAAGGCCCTTGAGTCAGTCGATGCTCATAAAGTATCGGGCGTTACAATCTAAAGTAATCTCAAATGGGATTTGCACATTAATGAGGTTGTGGCTAAGGCGTCAAAAAGGCTGCATATTCTTCGTGTCCTCAAACGCGGCGGAGTACCACCTGCCGACCTACTTAAGGTTTATTTTGCGCTCATTAGGTCTGTCCTTGAATACTGTTGTCCTGTGTGGCATAATGCCATCCCCATCAAACTATCAGATAGCATCGAGCGAGTGCAGAAACGGGCGCTACGCATCATCTTTCCAGCGCTGCACTACCAATAGGCCTTAGCTACTACCGGGTGTGTATCATTTCACACAAGAAGAATGGAGTTGTGTAGCAAATTATTCACAAAGATAAAGTTTCTAGTTTTTTTTATCTAATTTATTGTATTATATCTTCTCATAGTTGTAAGGCCCAGTCCATTTTGAACACGATGTAATTAGTTTAAATTAATTTTTTTGGATTAATATCTATGTCTTTGTACAATAATTTCGTAATTCGCTTATTCCTAAGCGCAACGATTTTATTAATAAACCAGACTTACTTATGTATTTCTCTTCCGAAAATACCGTCGATGGCAAATTGCATTTTCTTTCTTGTACTGATATCTTTAATGCATTCAGAATTTCTGAAAATATTTGCTGAAGCATAAGGATAGCATCACAGTCTAAATCGTCAACTTTTACAAGACGTTCCTCTTTAATGATAATTAAGTTCCTTTAACTGTTGCTAAGAACTACGCACAACAAATTTTCATTTCGTTATTGTTAATTGTGTGACTCTTTTTAATCTGTCTAGATTCCACACAAAAATGTTGCTTGTGTTTCCTACTCTTTTAATTTTTAGCATGCGCAAGTGACTCTTAACCCGCACTGAAGCCTTTTGTTATAATTATTGTGAACAGCTTTCTCGAATCATCTGTTTTGTTAGAGAACTAACTTGCTTGGGCAAAGCACAGTGTTCAACTAAACCATACCTTTTCCCGAAAGAGAGTCGTAAAATTCGTTTTTATTCTTTTTATGGTCCATTTTTTTACCATCTACGAAAATGCCATTAAAAAATAGTGTTCAGTTAAGATAGCAGTCAGGCAAATCATGCTCTTATTTCGTACCGATGCCAAATGGGAAAGGTAGTATATATTTAGAGTTAATTGTGCTGGCTAGTGGGATTTCAAGCCTAATTTGACCTAAAGTATGCATGAAGCCCATTTTGGAGCCAAAACGTTTTAAAAGTTGCTTATTTTAAAATTCCTATTGAGTGCAAAATGTTTGTAAAGGCGGCCCGTGTACCACATATAGAAAATGAAACTTCCAAATGTAAATCGAAAGTATAATTGTCAAATTTATGTCCAAAAATCGGCAAACGTTTCTGCGTCTATAACCAAACTTATAATTACGCCAACAAGTTATCTGAAACGTACCTACCCTGTGTGTGGGAACGATTTTATGGCCTCTTTTGTTTTTACTATATATATATGTACTAAGGGTACCTTCCGGCAAGTGCCAACGAGGCGAATTCGTTTATCTTTTGTGGAATGTGCCTATTCAGATCTTCGCGATATATATATATACATTTTTTTCATAATTTTAGAGGTTTAAAATGGATTCCGCTGTAGAAAAGGATGGCACCCAACTTCAAAACAACAACTTTGGCACACTCTAGGCTTTCACTTTTATTAAACAATAACAACATAGCTTGAAGCTTTTTTGGTAAATATGAGCAAGTTAGCACTTATGTTTCATGGAAAATTCCATTGTATCAAAACTATAAATGTTAGAAAGAAAAATATAGTTAAAATGAGGCCTTTGACTGCTGAAATTAAAAATAATAATTAAATTCCGAGCAACAGCGTCATCAGGAGTAAGAAAAATATTTCGCGTAGTAATATACATAAGAAAAATTGGTTTAAAGGAAAATGTGTGAAAAGCGCAAGAATGGGGCGGAATTTATCAGAGGTATAAAAATATAAACTTGAATAAAATACAAAGATCTAATGAGCGAGCGTCACAGGACAAAGATTCTCTTGAAAGGCATAATGATAGTCTTCAAAACAAAAGGTCCGCAAGTTCGTTGTATTCACCTCAGGGCAGTTTTGGGCTGTCTCAATGTAAATCAAGCAGCAATAAAAAACCGTGCGGTGACAAAATCTAAAGACATGAATAAATTCTAAAAAAGGTCCGCAAATACGTTGCATTCCTCACGGGAGGTGAGGACTGGCTCAATGTAAATCGACCTGCGAAGAACATGTACACGCTGGTTCTGATATAAGTTTTGAGAATATAATCCTATGCCTTGATCAACTCCCGCTTAACATTCAATTCACAAAGGAAAAGAGAACACGGAAAACTCTGGTTCTGAGTCGAGAAGCGAACACGCTACCTCATTGTAAATGGAGCTGCAAAGAACAAGTTGGTTCTGACAAAAATTTGAGCGTAAAACCCTATTCCTTGACCAGCTGCTGCTTTAAACGCAATTTATAAAGCAGACCAGAGCACTAATAGCCCTTTCAAACCGAGAAATCGTATTAAAGCTCGCTCACCTGTTAGGGCCTCTTGAACAGACAACGAACAGCTGCACACTGAATCACCCAATTTCGGACCACGCGTTGTAAATACAAGACCCTGACGTCACTACCCAAATATGGGGTCTTACTTACACCCAAATATGGTCAAAAATGCAAATTTTAGAGGGTTACGCTGAATTTGAGAGGTTTCGCCTTCATCCTGCGGGATTATAAATCTGCCGCCGAGGCAAACTCGCTTCTTAGCTCGGTTGCCTCGTTGGCAATAAATGACCTTCCGAATTGCCTCATGCATTCACAACCTAGACTGTATGCTGACGACACTAGTATCACCTATGCAAGCAATGATATTGAAGAAATAGAGCGTTGTGTTAACATAGATTTAGATAGAATTCGTATACGTTACACTAAACACGAGTAAGACGGAATTTTTATTAATTGGGTCTTGCCAAAGACTGTCAACCCTAGAAACGAATCCCATAATTGAAATTAACAAGTTTCCGATTAAACAAGTGTCGACGTCAAAATCCCTCGGTGTTCGCATCGATGGAAATCTTTCTTGGGAGTGTCATATTAACGAAATCTCAAAGAAGATTGCTTCTGGTATAAGTGCGATTAAGCGTATCAGGTATTTTCTTCCTTTTGAGATTCTACTTAACGTATACAATTCACTGGTACAGCCACACTTTGATTACTGTAATGTAGTATGGAGAAACTGTTCCAAGAACCTATCTTCTAAATTGCAGAAATTGCAGAATCGCATCGCTCGCGTAAATAACTTTCTCTAATTATGACTGCAGTACTATTGAATTATTTCAAAATTTAACGTGGTCGAAACTTGTCCATCAGCGCCTAGTTAGTAAAGCAATAATGATGCATAGCATTATAAATAACACAGCTTAAGAATATCTGACTTCGCGTTTTGTTCGTCGCTGCGATTGAACTTAGAGAGAATGAATACAAGCTCGCTGTTCCACAACCCCGCACTGAATTTTATAAAAGAAGTCTTTCTTACAGCGGGAGTGTGTTATGGAACAACTTGCCTCTGGAGATGCGGCAATTGACATCCCCTAATTTATTTAAGGGAAAATTAGGGGACCTAAATTTCGATTGTCAAATAATTTAATTAGCGATATGCTGTTTTTACACATGGCCTTCTTGAAAAGCAGGTGTTTTCTTTTCATCTTTATTATTTTAGTTTTTATCTTAGATTCCAGATTAGTTAGGTACTTAGTTTTC
Organism: Porites lutea; assembly: GCF_958299795.1. NCBI lineage: Eukaryota > Metazoa > Cnidaria > Anthozoa > Scleractinia > Poritidae > Porites > Porites lutea. The sequence goes on along the minus strand of NC_133201.1, from coordinate 52,544,523 downwards.
TATACTTGAATGTAAATGTACCTGAAGGAAATACCGTGTATGAATAAAGCCATGCGTCTGTAAAGAGGCCCGGGCTCTGTAGTTGTCATAGTAACAGTTGCATGTTTGGTTAAAAAATGCGTGTAAATCGGGTAGTTACCAACCAAGTCGCCAATAGAGAAATTAAATTCTCCCAGTACGCCGATGATACTACCACTTTTTGTAAGGATGAACTCTCGCTTGGGAAACTTCTGGATTTGTTAGACATTTACGGTGATTGTAGTGGCCTCAAACTAAACACTGCAAAAACAGAAGAATTATGGCTCGGGAAAAATGCAGCCAGGAAGGATACTCCCTTTGGAATTAAGTGGCCGGAAACACCTATCTGTGCTCTAGGGACATCTTTTTCATACAATTATAAGCTTTGCGAGTGCGAAAACTTCACCCCTAAAATAAACAAACCTAGGGCCTGTTTACATGGAGGTGGGGGACCCCAGGTAGGTGAGGTAACCCGCTTAGGTGGGGTAGCCCGTTTGTCCATTTAATCTCTCATTTTAATTTGATCACGTTTACATGATAAGTGGGGTGACCCGCCATATTTTACCTCACCTAGCTGGGGTCCCCCACCTCCATGTCAACAGGCCCCTAAAACACTTTTTTAATGTTTGGTCACAACGCGACCTTTTTGTATATGGTAGAATAACAATAGCTAAAACACTGGGGTTGTCAAAACTGTTTTCTCGTGCGCCTGCTTTTGCACACCCTGCTCATGTTATAGATAAGGTGAATAGACTGACTGTTAATTTTGTCTGGAGAGGAAAGAAGAAGTCAAAAATTAAGAGCGACACCCTTATAGGTTCAAAAGATCAAGGCGGACTTGATTTGCCGGAGTATG
>NC_133201.1:52528649-52531149 GCF_958299795.1 Porites lutea | reverse complement strand
CTTCAGAGAAAAAATTCCCTTGAGGTCGATATTCGTTTAGATTTCCCCCAGTCTTGATGGTCTAACTTTTTGCAGTTCGTTTTTATTCAAACGCGAAAGCTAGGCCAACTTGGTCGAAATGGTGCCTCTTTATCCAACTCTCAGAATGAAGTTGGAATGGTAAAGAACTAATTCTTGATAAATCAACCACAAGTTCGTCCAGAGATGCGGGGGGCAGCTGAAACACTAGAGCGGTTTCACCATAATATTTACCAAGTCTTTCCTTTTGTCTTAGAAAACTATCCAGCCACCGATGTAGTGTCCCATGACCAATGTTGAGGCATTCGCAAACAAATGCTTGGAACTTTTGAGATTCACTAAGAAATTCGTACCTTTTGTTAACCCAGGATACAATCTTAGTCACGTGACTGGAAACTTCTTTGAAATTTTCCACCACGTTCCACAGTGTGTATTTCCGAAGAAAGTTCTTTTTTCGTAACCCTACTGCTAGTATATTGCAGAGAGCCTTGCACAGCGGTTTACAAGCACCTTCAACAATGTCTTTATGTTTGCTATCATCAAGTGCTTCCTCCGCCGTTCCACCGAACTTGGACATTTGATCGAAAATCCCTTGGATGGCGGTACGCAAGGCATCTTCTGGGGAGTGTTTTGAGTTTGATTTAGAAAAACCTAATCTGGGATGTGTTTCAGGTTTGTTTTTTCCTTCTCTGCTTTCGAAAACGTGAGTGGCATCGTAGTTGGTTTCAGAGTGCCTACCTTTTTGTTCTCTTGAGGATTCATCCGGGATATTCGATGTAACAGGCAAAGATTGGTCTTGATTTACGTTTTCGGATTCGCTGTGAAAAGTAGCATCACCTTGGGGTTCACCTTTCAATAAAAATACATCCAGGATAGAGTTGGATCCGCTTCGCAGGTTTTCGGGCCGTGCTTCTTTTGGTATTACGCTATTCAGAAATTGGTCCTCCACTGGACCTGTTAAAGCCAAAGTTCCATCGACAACATGGTCATTCTCTACTACTGTCCATAATTTCTCCTCTTTATGAAACAATGCTTTAAGATTTTGGGTTAACTGAACTTTGACAGTAGAAGAAGCACTCTCATTGATGAACGAGGGGACTCGGCCCCTTTCTACCATAGACCAAGTCCCATTCTCGCATTGCAAGTGCCAACCGGAAAGGCAAATTTTTGTAAACGTATTTGCTTCGCCTACTTCCTCTTCGTCCATTTTCCGACCCGAACAAACTTTCAACACGAGCTCCAGAACGCGAGGAGAACCAACAATGGTGTAGTCACACTGATGGATCACAAGGTGCGGTCGCTCCTTACAAACGTCCTGGACGTCAATGCTGCCTGTTGGTCTTCCTAGGTTTGCATTAATCGCTTTGTGTGACAAGGTCTTGTGAGCTAAAGCTGGGTTGCTATCATTACATGCTGCACCCGTCAGGCTATTATTGCCCACATTTTGCGAAGATATCTCGTCTCCTTCCGCAGAGAAGTAGCTTTCGACAGACGCGTCATCGTCGCTGCTAGTGTTTGCTGCCACAGTTTTGTCATCCGGAAGATGGCATTCGGCAAGTGTTTCCCCTTTGATTGTATACTGTGACGCAGTACCTCCACCAATTCGCTCAAAGCAATGATTTTTGATCGACTCACCTCCACTGGTATCATTTGTTACCGCAATAGTATCTTCCTTAATGACAGAGGTGTGCCTTTCGAACGAAACATTTTCTTCGCTTGTAGGTTCGCTGTTTTCGTGGTTCACAAATTCACCGTTTGCCACATCATGAGTTTGAAGGTTTGTTTCTTTGCCTTTTTATAGTTAAGCCTTGTGCAGTAACAATAGATTCCCGACACCCACCATCGGTTAAGGACGGCTCGCCTCCGATTTTCATTGGCAATGTACAATCATCTTTACACAAACTTTCACGCACAAATGGGTAACTGTGTTCATTTTTCATGCTTTCCTTCATCTTCCCGTGTGGAAACTCCATTTTAGGAGGGCTCTTTGGTAGCTCCAAAGATTCTGTGAGCACTGGGTCACTCAACATTTGTGGTAAACAAGAAGCGTTTAGTTTTTGAGACATATCAGATGAATTTCCAATGTCAGTGGTCTCTCTGTTCACTTGTCCAACTGAATTAAAATCCACCGAGCTAGATATGTGCGAATCTCCATTTTGAGTTCTGTGTTTAGTTCTGTTTACTTGAGGTTCGTTTTGATCATCAGTCACGTCGTAATGGTCAAAGTGAAACATCAGATCTCCAGATAAGTTGAGCGCTGTGTCCTTTGTTTTTTTCAAAGGGAATGCACTGTTTTGCTTACACTGTTGTCGCTCCAGTTTTTTCAACGCTTTCATATTCTTCACGTTCTGCAGTACTTTTTTCCGCTGAAAAAGAACAAGGTAAAAAAAATTCTTTTATTAAAATGAGTAGTTTCCATCATAAGCAACGGTCTCAAATTCCAACAGTATTCCGCCATTCTGGGAGTTGTCTCAGGGAAGTT
>NC_133201.1:52495913-52528449 GCF_958299795.1 Porites lutea | reverse complement strand
TATCGGACACGACTTTCTTTGCACGCTGCATATGTGAGCGTTTCTGATAGGCAGGTTTCTTACGGGTTTCTTATGCGCCTCACAATTGACCTAATTCTTACGTCTGCGTGACGGCTTAGCGTAGTAACGTGTCAAAATTCACAGAAGGGATTTGGCAAGGATCGTTTGCAGTAAACAATCAAAGAGCAGTTCTAGCGTCAAAACAAAGTAGGAAATCATGATATTCACGGCCAAAAACAAAAAAAACTACACACATATAGCTATTCAAGTCCAGGCATTTAGGAGAAAACCAAAGAGACTAAGGTTATTTAGCCACAGAAACTGCATCCACGATCAAATCCTGTCAGAAAACATTTGCCGAAACATAAACCACAGTAACTAATTACTCAATATGCATGGAACAGACCAGCTTCATAACCTCTAAATGTGGGACTCAAAGCGGCAAATACTCCATGCACTGCATAAACTACACAAACAGAGAGCACGAAAAACCTCTATTGTTCAAGCTGACTCTAAGGTCACGTTTCACACTATTACAAGCTCAATCCGTCTCTTGTCACGAGCTATTAGTCGTGTTTGGCCTGTCAACACTTAATTCACATCGGACTAATCACAAACCGCGTAAGGAAAAGCCATTCAAAAACGCCTCCGTATGTCCTTGCGACTCTGCGGAATTCGAGCACGATATTGTGCACAAATTCGCAGACGCTCTATACAGAAGGTTCAGAGCGTCTGCGACGCAGGCAATCCCAGCAAACCCTTCTATCCTTCGGGACCGCTTTTTGTTTTACATTGAAAACACAATCGACACTGACGGTTCATCTTTCTACCGGGGTTGCAAAGCGATAGCGATTAAAAATTTGTTACGTCCGCCAATCACATTCCGAGTTAGTCATCAAATGAACCACTCTTAATACACGTTTTCAGAGAAAAACCCAGGAAAAGCATGTAAGCAAGTTGGAAGTGTTTGATATAATGTTACTTCCAATTAGTTGAAAAAATGGCGCGAGAATTTTGAACCAATCGCAAAGTGAAGTGATGCCAATCACGAAAGCAAGAATAATCACAAAAGTACTCTGAACACTTTCTTAAAAACCACTTTACAATCAACTGTTCGTAATTGTTAAAGAGCATGGCTTGAATGGTGACATTTTAGGGAGGCCTCCGATCTTAAGAATTTCGTTGCCTAGCTCAAAGAACTGAACCTGGACCAAGACGAATATCTGCTCTATTGATTTAGTTTTCCGAGTTGTTAAATTTAATGTTCTTCATTTTTAGTTAGATTGAATGAGTGCAATTTGTACTACAAAATTGTGAAATACTGCATTCTGTCCGAGGTCTGTAGTTATACCAAACAAGTACCAGGTGCTATTGGAGTCGTGCCCCCCCCCCCCCGGTAATAGCTAACATGAATATTTTGCCTAGTTGTACGATCGGAATACTAATGTGCCCTATTACCAGATTATGGCGTCCTCCAGTTATTCGGAGACACAGCCAAATCAAGCCCGACCAAGTAAGACTGACTCTGTCTCCCTCCTTCTCAGTCCTTCTCCGGAATGCTCGGCTGGGGTGACCGTATATTAGACGGTTTGAAATGTTATCATTTGAAAAATTTGGAATGACATCAGTTGGCGTATGGGGGAAGGGGGAATTTGTTTCCATCCCGTGTACAGTACGAATTAATAGCGGAGCTCTAGCGCGCGAAGCACGCCTGCGGAGCACCATGGGTAAGTAAATCTACCCATCCCAGAAAATTTGGTAATCACGTGACTGTACACCGCCCGCCCGTCCGTCCGCACCACAGGGTAACCAATGTTCAATCTCACACTTTCTAGCTAGTTTGGGAGCACAGGAAGACTGATATTGCACACATATTGTACATCAATGTTGTGATCAATTGACAGCTGTCAAAACAGGTTATCCGCTGACCAGTATCACCTGACCTTATCGCGGACTCAGGTGTCAACTCATCGAGGTCGAGTATCTTTTTGAAGTTATCCGCAGACAAGTTACTAGTTTTTAAATGATTGCAGGCTCAAGTTTAATTTTTTTTAATTCATATGAAATATGTTGTGTTTTATATGTGCCGCACAATTAAAATTTTGATTTCAAACTGACCTCGGAAGCTAAAATTCAGCCAGTTCTTACAGGCAGGGAAGACATGCCTGTTACTTCTGACTTTTCTCACCAAGGTCACGCGTTGGTCACACTCTACGTCCAATTTATACTTTGATTGGTCAAAATTTGACAGGTGAGTTCATGCGGAAAATTTATGCAGCATCTTAAATCTTGTTTACTTTGACAGCTGAAGCTGACAGAGTTTTGTGTCAACTTATGATATTTTTAACTGTCGTTTTCCATTGAATGTACAAAGTGAAATTCAGCTGCTATCAAGAGTCTTCTGTTATTCATGGCTAGTTTGTTTATTGGGTTTTTGGTTGAGAAATACGTTGCTTTGGCATCGTTTTCGTTTTTCACCTTGCTTGATGGGTAAGACAGTTGAAAAGTCTGAAGCGATTCTGGCCTTACTTGATAGTTTTCAGTGCATCTCGAATGGTAAGCCTGAGTAATTATTGTATTTGATGTTTGTTTTTTATATCTAATTTAATGAAGTCGAGCGTAGTTTATGCGGCTATTTGGTTTATGCACGTTTGTAAGATTTGAGACAATGATCTGACCGAGTATCAGGTTTGATTTTTAGCTTATAGATCTTTAAAATGCCTTCAGACATTTTCTGACCGCAAATAGAAAGGAAACGTTACAACGAACATTTAGTTATACTTCTGGCTGTAAAAGAAAGCTTTGAGCGATTTTCTTGCCTCGAGTTCATCTTTGAAAAAAGTAAATACCGGGAAGCCGGCTTAAAACATAAACAAGGATTTTCAGAGACACTTTAATACTTGTCTTCGTGAATGAAATTGTTGTCGCTGTATATGTTTCACCGAATTATTTTCTTTTTATTGATTGTTAGTAGTCTCTTTTGCAATTTTAATCGCTGTGCCGTTTGTTTTCAGTTGCTCATGAACATTGCTTGCAGGAGCAGTCAAAATGCCGCGCGTATCAAACGCTTTTGAAGATTACACATCGTTATAAAACCATTAAATAAAAAAATAAACATAATAAATTCTATATTATGTTGAAGCGCATAACTCTATTAATCTTCATTTTAACAGTCGACTTTGGCGCTTGTCAAAAGTGAGAACCGGCTATCCGAATAGGTGATTTTGGATTTTTTTTTAAAGCTCACGCGTGCTTCGATCATCCTGAATATTGAATGAGCGCAATTTGTTTTGCAAAATTGTGAAATACTGCATACTGCACCGAGGTCTGTATGATAAAAACAGCACCTCATGGTACTGTTTCACCTCAGATGTGATGTATAAAAAGTATAAAAGGTTGGTTTACACGTCCCCAGACTTGTGGCAAGATTTTGTAAAGTAAACTTGTCGAACGGAGAAAATTCGGCCTGATTTGTCTTCCAGGCCTAATCTACTGTGATCAAAAGCCATTATGGCTCTCAAATGTGATCGAAGATGATTGCTATTTTTTGGGTGTACATATAAGGCTATCAACTCGATGTAAGATTAATTTCACTCTTAGATGGACTGTTTGCAAATTATTTTTCGCTGAAATCACTTAGCCTTTCCCTCAAACTCAAATGAATGTGCTCTAAAGTTAACTGATTTGTGGAATACAAGTTTATTGTTTGATGTAAATTATAAATTCGAGTCAATAGGAGCTTCGCTTTTAGCCCTGGCTAAATCTATATATTACAAAAATACTGAGTCCTACCCTCTGTGTCTTTCCAAGTAGTGTTCACTACGCAGTAAGAGGCAGTTACCCTTACATTGAACAAAATTTATAAAATCAACAATTTCGAATTTCCTACAGTCATACACTTGCTTGCACCCTCCTTCCCCACCAGTTAATATTTTGCATAACCAATATTTTCAAGTTTATTATTTTGGGACCAGAAGAAATTGGAAAAATTTTTTGCTTAAGGAAAAGTTTGGGAGGCAAACAAAGTCGTTAGTGTATATATTAAGGGCAGTTCAAACAGATATACATTAAAATGTATAAATGATATGGCATGAAGGCAAAGTGTGACAGCAATTCTATTGGTTACAATAAACAGAAATTAAAACTGGAGAAATTAATCACGTCTCCCGCATTGCATCAATTTGACCATATCATGCCTGGCGTAAGTAAGGGATTCTCATTTCAGTTGGTGGATTTTCTTACTATGATGCGTGGTGCGCGTTTATTACCGACACTGTAGTGTACTTTCAGTATAGCTTACGTGATGTATCTAGCCGTACAAAGGTTGATGGGATTGATTATTAAAAGCATGGCGGATTAGATTCGGAGTGTTTCTGGTGCAGCTTGATAATCCGTGTGAATCGGTTTCAATACGCGATTAAGACACGACATCTGGCGACGAGGATAGTCTTTTAGGTCAAAAAAGTTGAATTATGGCCTCTATCAAAGTGGATGATCTACTAACAAGTGTAAAACCCTTCGATCCGAACGGCGAACCGTCGAGCATTGGTAGGCGATGGCAACGATGGCTTAAAGGTTTTTCGTTATATGCCGACAGCAAGGGCCTCATCATCCAAGCAGACAAAGCCGACAATAAAGTGCAAAGAAGGGCTCTACTTTTGCATTGTGCTGGGGAACAAGTGCAAGAAATCTTCGAAACATTGGCTGATACGGGCTCAGCGGCCGAGTATGAGAAAACTGTGAATGCGTTAAACGCATATTTCATTCCAAAGGTAAATTCGACATACCAAAATCATCTTTTCCGAAGTATGGAACAGCGTGAGGGTGAAACGGTGGCTCAGTTCGTGACAAGGTTAAGACAAGTTGTGAAAGATTGTGATTACGGTGATCAGGCGGATAATCAAATTCGAGATCAAGTTGTTCAGCGGTGTACGTCCCATGATTTAAGGCGGAAATTGCTTGAGAAAGGTGACACTTTAACCCTAGAAGTTCTACTTAAAACTGCTGCGTCCTTTGAGGCTGTGCAAGCTCAGCTGGAGAGTATGAAGAGTAGAGGCGTTACTGTGAATCAAGTTCGTGACTCAAGCGAAAACAAGCATTATCCTAAAGGGAAGAAGACATCGGGTGAGCCTGGAAACAAAACATGTTATCGATGCGGCAACACAGGACATTTTGGACGAGACCCTGAATGCCCCGCGAAAGGAAAAACCTGCAGGTCATGTGGTGGTGCTGATCATTTTTCTTCGCAATGCAGAAGCAAGGAGAGTAAACGTAGAGGCGATAAGAAGCCAAAAGAGAAGAGGAAAGTGAGATATATGCAGGGAGAAAATGATGACGAGGAAGATGAGTATGCGTTCACTGTAAAATCAGTGTCACAGCCGGAAAAAGTTCAGGTAATTGTGGGTGGTTGTGTTGTGAAAATGGTGATTGATTCAGGGGCGAGCACTAACATTGTAGACAAAGGTCTATGGAATGACCTAAAGCAGCAGAAGATTGTCTGTGTATCCAAGAAATGTGACAAGAAGCTTTACGCGTATGGAAGCAAGGAGCCATTGAAAGTTTTGGGGACATTTTCAGCGTTGACGAAAGTAGCTGAGAGCGAGGTTCAAGCTGAATTTGTTGTCATCGATGGTGAAGGAGAAGCACTACTTGGAAGAGAAACCGCGTTGCAACTAGGTGTGTTGAAATTAGGGGCTCCAATTTATACAGTGCAATCCAAAGAAGTGATCATGTCTGATTACAAAGGAGTATTTGATGGTGTAGGCAAGTTGAAAGACTATCAGGTCAAGTTACATGTTAATCCTGATGTACCCCCAGTAGCCCAGCCAGTCAGACGTACTCCATTCAGCCTCCGTGACAAGGTGAAGAAGAAGGTTGAGGAACTTGTAAATATGGATATTATCGAGCCAGTAGAGGGCCCAACACCATGGGTTAGTCCAGTAGTGGTGGTACCGAAACAGAATGATGAAATTCGGCTATGCGTGGACATGCGTAAGGCCAATGAAGCCATAATCAGAGAACGCTACCCCATACCTACTGTCGATGAAGTACTCCAAAGCCTGAACCAAAGCACGGTGTTTAGTAAGCTTGATTTGAAGTGGGGATATCATCAGTTGGAACTCCATCCAGATTCCCGTAGCATTACTACTTTTATCACTCACTGTGGATTGTTTCAATATAAGCGCCTAATGTTTGGAATAAGTTCAGCCCCAGAAGTATATCAGCATGTTATTCAGCTAGCACTTAGTGACTGTGAGGGAGTTGCTAACATCTCTGATGACATAATTGTACATGGGACAACTACCAAGGAGCATCACGAGAGATTAAAGCGAGTCTTGGAGAAACTGAAAGAGAAGAACTTAACTTTAAATGCAGAGAAGTGCAAGTTTCACATGACCAAGCTAGTGTTTATGGGACTCATGCTAACAACCAAGGGCATCGGTCCAACTGAAGAAAAAGTGAAAGCTATTGTCGAGGCGAGAGAGCCGCAGAATGTGTCAGAAGTTAGGAGTTTCCTGGGACTTGCTAACTACAATGCACGGTTCATCCCAGATTTTGCCACAGTAACTGAACCTTTGCGTAGACTGACAAAGAAAGGTGTCTGTTTCAAGTTTGGAGGCGAGCAGAGAAAAGCATTCAATGAGCTGAAGAGCAGATTAGCAAGTGCTGAAACCCTTGGGTATTTTAACAAAGACGCCAGGACACTAATTATAGCAGATGCAAGCCCAGTCGGTCTTGGCGCGGTACTTGTTCAAGAACAGCAAGGAAGAAAGAGAGTTATCAGCTATGCCAGCAAAAGTTTGAGTGATGTGGAAAAACGGTATTCTCAGACTGAGAAAGAGGCGTTGGCAGTTGTTTGGGCATGCGAGCGTTTCCATGTGTACCTGTACGGCATTGAATTCGAACTGTACACAGATCACAAGCCATTGGAGACAATATACTCCAACAAATCAAAGCCCTGCGCCAGAATTGAGCGATGGGTTCTGAGGTTACAACCATACAGTTTCAAAGTAAAATACCTGCCAGGAGAGAAGAACATTGCAGATTCGCTATCACGCTTACTACAAGGAGAGAACCAAGCTGATTCAACGGTAGCGCACAAAGTATCAGATGTATTTGTCCGATTTGTAGCAGTAACTTCCACTCCACGGGCAATGACCACACGCGAGATTGAAGAAGCATCAGCAGAAGATGAAGAATTCAGTGAGTTGCGTAACTGTATAATGAGGGGAACCTGGAGGAACGACCAGGTCAAGCAGTACATACCTGTAGCCAGTGAACTGTGTGTGATTGGCAAGCTAATCCTCCGTGGTACCAGAATTGTAATACCCAGCAAGTTGAGATCCCGAGTCCTTACGTTAGCACACGAAGGGCATCCTGGTATTGTTAGTATGAAGCAGAGGTTGCGATCAAAAGTATGGTGGCCTGGAATTGACAAAGAGGCAGAAAAATTTTGCAAAACGTGTTTTGGTTGCCAGCTAGTAAGCAGTCCTGCCCACCCTGAACCAATCAAGTCGACCCCCTTGCCACAAGGTCCTTGGCAAGACTTGGCCCTGGACTTGCTAGGTCCTTTACCGTCAGGTGACTCCGTGTTGGTCGTGGTTGATTACTTCAGCAGATATTATGAAATTGAGATTATGCGCTCCACGACATCCGAGAAGATCATTGAGAGTCTGGAGAGGATCTTCATGATTCATGGTTTACCACTATCAGTAACCAGTGATAATGGTCCGCAATTTGTTTCAAACGAGTTTGAAAAGTATTTGGAAGACTGTGGCATTGAACACAGGAAGACCACGCCATTATGGCCCCAAGCGAACGGAGAAGTGGAAAGGCAGAACCGATCTCTTTTGAAAAGAATGCGGATTGCACAAGCTGAGGGCAAACAGTGGAAGGAAGAAGTGCGCAAATACCTGATTGCATACAGATCGACTCCTCACACCACCACCGGAGTGAGTCCAGCTGAACTCCTGTTTGGAAGGAAAATCCGGACCAAGTTACCTGAATTCCGCGAAGATAATGTAGCAAGTGAAGTGCGAGACAGAGACAGCGAAATGAAGGCAAAGGCTAAGTTATATGCGGACGAGAAGAGGCATGCAGAATATTCAGATCTAGTTCCAGGTGACAGAGTCCTATTAAAGCAAGAGCGGCAAAACAAGTTGTCAACACCATTTGCACCAGAACTGTATGACGTTGTAAGCAGAAATGGCAGCAGCATTGTTATCAAGTCTCCCGGAGGTGTTCAGTATGAAAGAAATAAAGCCCACCTTAAAAAGTATGAGGCTGAAGCTGCTGATCCTCCTGCTGTAGAGAATGCTGTCGACGCAGGACCAGACCATACAGACCTTGAGACGGATTGTGGAAAAGCAAAGATTGCAGCTACAAGACCTGTTCGTCATAAGAAGTTGCCAGAGAAGTTTAAAGACTTTGATATGACTTGACTTATTAGAACTGTTCGTGTTTCGCTAGGATAGTGTTAAGTTCCTTCGCTTTCTTTATTATTGAACTGTGAACTGCGTTCATCCTGGCGGAGTCGAGGTTTATATTTGGGACAACTACTAAGTTTGCTCTGATTTGTTCTTGTAGCTGTTAAGTATGTTTATGTTTCCCATGTGTTGTTCCAAAAAAAGGGAGGGATGTAGTGTACTTTCAGTATAGCTTACGTGATGTATCTAGCCGTACAAAGGTTGATGGGATTGATTATTAAAAGCATGGCGGATTAGATTCGGAGTGTTTCTGGTGCAGCTTGATAATCCGTGTGAATCGGTTTCAATACGCGATTAAGACACGACAGACACGTAGCAGTACATTCAGCTGGATTTCACGAGGAACACATGCGTGACACGTATCGTTACTTATGGAAGAGGTCAGAAGTCACATTGGGCAAAGCGTTACATAATGCAATTCAGTAGTGATGACGTTGTATGGCATAATTATACAGAAAACGGGTTTGTTAAGGTAAGGAAAAGTCAGAGCTTTGTATTTCGAAGAACGCCCTCCCCCACGATCCAAATGTATTGTTAAACACGAATGAAAACAATTTTAATTTCGCTTGAAGGAATTTGTCTGAAATTCACACAGGTCAACCCCAGTCTCCCATCAGCTTACCAATGAAATCGAGGCTTATAGTCTCCGCGTGACACCGCTGGACTGGGAGAGATTGATTTGCATGCGCTTTGAGGTGTTTGGATGCTTGGCTGAAGGCCCTGGTATGTTCACGAGTTGATGATTTTATTTAAACACACTTAATTGGTATTGAATAAAACGCGTTGCAATGCTGAGGTACAAGCTTAAAATAAAACAATGGCAACTTCAGAGTATTTCTGAAAATGCCGCAGCCCAAGTCCATTAATTTACTGGTTCTATGTCATCCTTCAACGATCTCTGTAAAACATCCTGCACAGAATTTCCTTTCTATCGCGAGAAAACTGGACTCAAGAACGCAGGTACTAAAGCAGCTGCGGCGGGGTGGGTAAGAGGAAGAGTTCGCCCGCTCCCTTCCTTACACCCTCGCGCTGCACATGCGTGTTTGCCTGGAAAAAAAGAAAACCTGTGAAACTGATGCTACACCATGTTTTTGCTTGCTTTCTCCATTCAAGTCATACATAACCAACTTTTTACATACAGAAAACTGCATTTACCCTCTCGGTCTGGAATCTGAAGAAATAACGGATGAAGCTCTCACACATAGCGTAGACACAACTCTGACTGTTTCAGATCCCTCGGGTATCCGCCTTAACAAGAATCCCGGGGGATTTCCTAATGGATGGCAAGCAGCAATGGGGACACTAGATTATATTCAGGTAGAAAAATCCTGGGTAAACTTAGCAACCTTGTTTTGCTTATGATTATTCCAACTCGCTTACTTTGTCAAATGTAGGCCAACTCTTCAAGGGCTGAGTTCCTTGGAAAGACATCCAAGTTCAGAAAGAGAAAGAAAATTTCGTCGGGCTTGTTTACGTTCTCCATATAACGTGAAATTGGGCATGTTTACGTCGCGTAGTCCTGCAGCGACGGCAAAGAAATGTACAAAAAAGGTGTGCTGCACGTGCAAATTTGTTGTTTTGTTTATTTAACCTATTGCTTTTATGACGTTATTGTTGTCTTCGCCATCGTAGCCTTTTTAAGGTCCCTAGTACTGCACAGGAGCAAAGAATGGTTTAAGAAAAATTTTGTTTTCTCATTTTAGATTGATTTTGGCTCTTTGAGAAAGGTGACAAGAATAGCTACACAGGGATCTGCTGGATCTGATTTTCCATTTTACGTGGAGAATTTTCAATTAAAGTACAGCAACACAAGCATTGATTGGCTTGACTACAGTGAAAATGGACAGCCCAAGGTGACAATTAACCTTTTAAGAGTTTAAAGCACTTCAAAAGTCAGTCATGGAAATTTGAAATGAGCTTCCTGCCTGTAGCTCCTTAGATCAACTCATTAGACAGTGTTACCATTCAAATGACCAATCCTATCCCACGAGCAAGAGATTTTTCCCTAGACGATTTCACCTTACACGAAAAATGTTGCTTCCCCTTTGAGTAAAATGAGTAAAATGGCTATTTTAACCTCACCTTTTGTTATAACAAAAAAGAGTTTAATTTTAAAAATAACATAGCCCACCAGAATAGACTAGTCTTCCCTCGTGTCACTTCCAGTAAAGCTGTGTCACTAAAATAGATTGTTGCAAACTTAATAAGTTTCCCGTGAAAAATAAAACCTTTCCTGCCTGGCTTAAATGTATTTCGTTTATTGCAAAACTACAAACTATAGTATTGTTGTTGCAGGAACTGAGAGGTCCAAAGGATACACACGAAGCAAAATATTCTGTTGTGGTAAAACTGCTTGAGCCAATCATCACCCGCTTCGTGCGCATCATCCCAACTTCTGCGCCGCTTCTCAAAATAATGCGGGCTGAGCTTTACGGCTGCATAGCGGAGCCCATGCCCCCTTATAACGGTAATTATTATATGACTAAGTCAATTCTTGTTTTGTGATCGGTCAATTTTTAATATCCTTGACATTTTTAACATTAATGCATTCTTTGTTGCGTGTTTTATGTACTCATATCAGAATAACCTCCTTCCTCATAAGTTTAACACCACCTTTGTTACTAATCGCCAAGTACACACATATAATACTTGAGATGCCAATAACTACCGACCATATTTCTGTAGAAGAAACATTAAACAGTTCACAATCCTCCATCTAGGACCTAAACTTTGAAACTCCCTTCCCCATAATTTTATGGAACTAATCTAGTGACAAGTTACTCTAGTTTCAAGACTTCATTAAAAAAATACTTTATCGAGGGCTATAAATTCAAATCGCTTGACCATGATATGGCAGCTTACATTAAATCATAAAAGTTAAGTAACTTGATACTACATTTAGTTTTGAACTTTTTTTGTAGCTTTTCCTGCCATGTAAATTTACAGTCTTAGTTTTAAAATATATATATTTTTCCTTTTCTTTCTGTTATATTTATTCTATGTGGCAAATGTAAAATAAATAAAGTAAATCTGAAATAACTTTATTATTGACTGCCTTGTCGAACGGGTAAAATTAAGCGAAGCACGTGTAACACTGTTTGGCTAACCGAGTGGGAAGTATAACCCTATCTTGGTTGCCCAGGACTTTACCAATAGCTATTGTAGCTATTTCCTGTTTCATAGAAAGAAAGCCATACAATAAAAGCTTCTAAGCCTCTATTTCTAGGATTTTCGTAGAATTATGGATCGTCGTTTTTCACACGATATTTTCGTCGAGTTCCAAACTGTTTGCAGCAGTAACCGTAAAACGAATGCAATAAAACAATCATCTTTGATAATTCTCTAGCAAGAAGTCTCCACAATAAGTCGAGTGGAAATTCAAGTAAGTTTAAAAGAAACAGCGACTTCTCTGCGGCCAATCACAACAAACTGTCACTAGTTTACATGCTCAAAATAGGTTCGAGCCTTAAATTGGATCTTGGCTGGTTTTTACACGCCTGTTGGTGGGTCATGTAAATAAACAAAAATGTCAGGTTTTTGTATATCTGTTTACTTGCAACCTTCTGTAGATTTACCAAGTTAACGAAATTAAAACAGCGAAGTGGGGAATGGTGTGGGTCTCACAGAGCGGGCGCCTATAGCAAAATACTACAAGCTGACATACACCAATTGTGACTGATCATTAACCACCAAATGAATGTTTGTCTGTATCTTCAGGTGTTCCAGAGTACCACAGAAGAACTGTCTTGTTGGATCAAGAGTTCGGCTGGTTGTATGTCTGCATGTACACTAGAGACAGGTATACAACATACTAAAGTCATGAAAATCACTATAACCTTAAACACCTAACCGGCAAAGATTGGTTAACTTCAATTAAAATCACAGATAGAAACTTCGTCAATTGTTGGCGCTATGAGAGGTGGTTTACTTGTCTAGGATTTAGAAGTAGAAACGATGTAAACATTTTACAATATGTTTCACTTGAAGTATATATATGATGAACGACTAAAGAAAGATGAAAGAAAATGTCTTATGCTAACAGAAATGAACCCTGATGTGTAAGATATAACAACGTAAAAAAAGCGTCATTTAATTGTCAAAAATGCCATTTCAGGTCTAAAGGTGTTCGAGACTAGTTTTTGGCACTTACAATTAATTGGCGCCAAAGAATATTGCTCTAAATTTAAACTGCATGGTCTACTACATCCAATTTTGGTAGGAAATCATTCATCAAAGACCTTTCAACAGGGCCGGCTTTAGTGAGCTTCACTCCCAACGTCGTTTTTTTGCCTTCTTCCCCAGCCAACGAGCTGCAATTTTCGCTCACTCCCTGTGGGGTAGAGAGGGGAGGCCGTTAACTGTCTGAAAGAATTAGAATTAAAATACTTTTCGAAAAAGTAGAATTAAAACACTCAAGGAGACAATCTGTGCGTGGCTTAAGCCATTCTGAAAAAGATAGCCAAATAAGAATTGTACTGAATAATCAAAGTTTTGAAACAAAAAAATATTTTTGGACGTACCCTTCTTTTCATTTCTAGGTTACCCTGAAGTCTTAAGTGTCTCTGTGTGAATCAAAATAATGGCGTTATGCACTGTACCCTAAGTGAGACTAAAATCTGTAATTCAACCCAAAAATGACGTCACGCTTCCCATCCCTTTCATATGCCAGTCCAACCCCACAGGTCCAATTTCACTTTAGTCTTGCACTTCAGTAATAGTTACGATTGACTCTTGTGTGGTTAGATCAGTAAGCAGCTGTTTCTCAACAAGTGATGGAAAGGATTGGAGAGGTGAGTTTTCCACGTCAAGTACGGGGGTTGGGGGTGAGGGGGGAGGGGGGGTCTATTTCGGACCAAACAATATGATTTTCCCTGCCCTATTTCAGACCTGAAAAGCTTTTCTCAAAAGGTTAAAAAATAATGATCAGATGACATCCTGGATCAAAAAGAGCACAAAATCTTCCCCTGATTCATACCCAATCCGATTAAACTCTACACCCAATTTCAGACCATAAGGGGTATACGGTAAAATTTTGTACCCTTTTGCGCCGCGCAAAAAGTCAGTACCTATATAGCTTATATAAGGAAGCATCCCCTGAAATTTAACCTTTTTCTTGTGAATGCGTGAGAAACGCTGGGAGATGTCAGATTTTTTTAAATCAAAATTAGGAACTTCTTAGATGGAATCTGAAAACAATGCTCCAGTAACTAAACTGTATATAGTCATGGAAACGCATGCGCATAGCCATATCAACCATGCTGTTGAGGGCAGTGGCGGCAATGAACTGTTGTTTTGCCCTTATTTGGTACAAACGTGGAAAGGAAAGACCCCAAATTTCCCTTTACCAAATAAGCTAGTGCAAAAGGGCTATTCTGAAGTACCAGCTCCACATTAGTGTTGGGGTCGACACAGAAATTTCGACGCGTTGATTGGACTATTAATCTGTCTTTAATCGCCAAGTTTCTCGTGCTTGGTTCGATCGGTGATCACTGGTCATGAACGGTGAAAACTGAACATAAAATAAGCAAAAATGACAAATAAACCTAAAGAAAACCTAAATAAACCTAAAGCGACACTAAAGAGCAAAACTACTTACATTCTGTGCGATGCAATCGATGAGAAATTCAAAACATTTGCTCTATAACACTACACTTGAAAACACGTGGTGATCTGCTTTTGCTGTGGTCATGTGACCATCCGAAACTAACATGATATAAGTAGTCACGTAGTGTCCAAAAAGGAAGTGAACGCAAAAATAAATCA
The DNA here is from genome assembly GCF_958299795.1 of Porites lutea. Lineage (NCBI taxonomy): Eukaryota > Metazoa > Cnidaria > Anthozoa > Scleractinia > Poritidae > Porites > Porites lutea. The sequence continues at coordinate 52,514,200 of NC_133201.1, read as the reverse complement.
AAATAAAATTTGGACTAAACATTCCGCCGGCCTTGGGACAACCCAGTAGGTAGGCCCAACGTCACTAGCCTAGACTAATTATTCTCAAGATCGTTCTCCAGTAGGCATAGCTTCTGAATAGGTCGGATGAACACAGAGTCCTTTGTCTTGACTTTCGCTGTGCGCACCAGGCCGTCGGGGCCAGGGAAGACCTCTAGGACTCGTCCAAGTTTCCAGCATCCTCTCGGCACGTTGTCATCAACTAACAGGACAAGGGCCTTCGGCTTCAAGTTAGGTAAGACCTTTCTCCACTTTCCTCGGGCTTGCAGGGTAGGTAAATACTCACGCAACCACCTCTTCCAAAATAGGTCTGCCAGAAATTGTACCTGCCTCCATTTCCTTCTGTGATACTGATCTGCTTTCTCAAATATGCCAGGGGGTAGGCAGATAGTCTTCCTCTGCATTAAGAAATGCGCTGGCGTGAGTGGCTGAAGGTCATTTGGGTCGTCTGAATTGGCGGTGAGCGCTCGCCCATTTAACACTCGTTCAACTTCAGTCAACAGCGTCTGAAGAACTGCTTCCGTAACTACTTGGGTCCCTAGGATAGACTTCAGAACAGTCTTAGCACTTCGCACCATCCGCTCCCAAATCCCAGACATGCTAGAAGCAGTTGGCGGCTGGAAGACCCATTTGCACCCTCGTTGTAGAAGCTCTTGCACAATTTGTTGCTGGTTCCACTGCTCGATCGACTCTCTCAGCTCTCGTTCACCGCCGACAAAATTTGATCCTCTGTCACACCTTAGTTCAGTCACTTCACCACGACGGTTTATAAATCGTCGCAGACACATTATGAAGTCGTTTGTGTCCATCGAGTGAACCAATTCAAGATGTACACTACGTGTCGTCAGGCAGGTAAATAAGCAGCACCACCGTTTGGCTGTTCCTCTTCCATGCTTGACGTATAAAGGACCGAATAGATCCATTCCTGTGTAGGAGAATGGGGGTTCGTACGCCATCATCCGGCTTCTTGGCAGGGGAGCCATTTGCTGAGTCATCGGCTTGGCATTCAACTTCTTACAAACAAGACACCGACCCAGGACAGAACGTGTTAACACCCTTATTTGTGGGATCCAGAACGTCTCTCGAACCCTTGCTATGAGGTGTTCACGCCCCAGGTGACCAATTGATGCATGGGTGTGGCGGACCATCAGGACTGTCGCTGGATGATCTCTGGGCAGTATTATTTGATTCCTGGCAGTGTCAGCAGCTGGTGGTGATGCTATACGTCCCTTGACTCTCAAAACACCATGGTCGTCTTGCATTGGGTTCAAACTAGCGATCTTACTGGATCCCCTGACTTCGCCCCTGGTCTTTAGATCCTTGATCTCTTGATCGTAGGCTGCGTGCTGGACGATCTTTGCGATGGATAAGGTAGCAGCATCGTAATCTTCTAAAGTCAGATGACCTGTGTGGACAGTCTTCCGGTCACGGATGAAATGAGTGAAGCGTGTGAGCCAAGCCACTTGACGTCTGAGACGGTTCCAATCAGAGGAGGTGCTTATTATTTGTTGCATGGTGGTCTCAACAGGTGTGGCGGGGGGGCAATTAGACTGTACGCTTGCCTGGCGGGTCTTGACATTGGTGTTTATGTCAGTACAGTTAGCATGGGTTTCTTTCTTAAGCTCTAGGCCTTCATCGGGGACTTCTCGAAGGCTTGCGTTGGGCCAAAAGGATTCAGGTTGCCATAAGAACTCTGGTCCTCGTAGCCAGCGGTGATCAAGGTTTAGCTCAGAGGGGTTCAAGCCACGTGACGCATCGTCGGCTGGGTTCAAGACACCTGGCACGTGGTTCCAGTCGTCTGGCTGTGAGTTTCCTCTGATTTCTTCGACTCGATTAGCGACATAGGTCTGGAAACGACGCCTTTCATTCTTCAAGTAGTGGAGAACTATTTCGCTGTCTGTCCAGAACTTGGTGCTCTGAATAGGAAGGTCCAACTCTTCTCTCAGCATCTTATTCAAGCGTGTAGACAGAACAGCAGCTTGGAGTTCAAGCCTTGGAATGCTTGTGAACTTGACAGGTGCATTTCTTGCTTTCCCCACAACAAACGAGCAGTGAATAGACCCATCTGGATTCTCGACTCTTAGATACGCAGATGCACCGTAGCCAATTTCAGAGGCATCAGAGAAGATATGCAGCTGTAGTTTGCATTTGGAAGCATCTGTTCCAGCTGGCAAGTAGCAACGTGGGATGCGCAGTGCAGAGAGGGATGACAGCTGTGAGGTCCAAGACTTCCATCTGGCTAAGAAGTTTTCTTCGAGTGGCTGGTCCCAGTCTACCTTAGCCTTCCACATATCCTGGATAATTACTCTGGCAGTAAGGGCCACAGGCGCAGCAAACCCAAGAGGGTCATACAGGGAACAAACGGCGGACAGTACTCCACGCTTTGTTTCGGGTCGATTCAAGTTCTTGATGTCAAATCCAAGCTCATCTGTTTCAGCAAACCAGCGAATCCCTAGCGCCCTTTCCACTGGCAGTTCGTCTAAGTCAAGATTCAGATCTGGTGTGGCTCTTTTCTCGGTGGGAATGGTTGCCAAAACATTCTTACTGTTCGTCATGAATTTCGTAAGGTTGAAGCCACCGTGATTCAGGATTTTCACTAGGTCCGATGCTACAGTAGATGCTGCATTCTCCTCACTGAAGGATGGCAGAGCATCGTCAACATAAAAGTTCCTGTCAACAGTTGCAACAACTTGCGGGTTGAACCTTTCAGCATTGTCACTGGCTGTTCTTCTCAGGGCCCAATTTGCAACGCAAGGGGACGAGGTTGCTCCAAATATGTGTACTTCCATAACATAGACATCCGGGGGTTTGTCGTAATCATCTGTCCACCAGAGGAATCGTAGAGCTTCTTGATCTTGTTTACGCACACGCACTTGATGAAACATTGCCTCGACATCAGCGGCTACCCCTACATGCCCCTGTCGAAATCGCAGCAGCACACCAACGAGACTGTTTGTCATGTCTGGCCCTTGAACGAGATTCTTGTTTAGAGATGTTCCTTCATACTCAGATGCGGCATCGAAGACGATACGGAGCTTGTCAGGTTTGTTGGGATTAGTCACTGGATGATGAGGTAAGTACCAAGTTATCGAGCTTTCTCTAGCTGCTTCTTCAGGGGACAATTTGCGTGCATAACCCTTCGAGATGTACTCAGTCATGACTCCACGGTACTTAGCAGCCATTTGCTCATTTCCTGCTTTGGTCAGGCGTCGTCTAAGCAATTCTGCTCGTCTTTCAGCTAAAATGCGATTGTTTGGCAGCTTTGGCTGATCTTCCTTCCATAGTAGGCCAACTTCATAATGCCCGTCTACAAGGGTAGTAGTTTCTTCAATGATTTTTAGGGCTCGTTTGTCTTCCACAGATAAGGGCTTCTCTCCTGCTTTCAATGTTCCATAGTCTTCGATCTTCCAAAACCTTTCAACAAAGTCGTCAGGTTTGTGTCCAACAGAGATGAAATTGAGCTCAGCTCTTCTTGTCCCAGCGATAGTCAATGGACCTGAAATGCTCCAACCGAGAGGGTACCGATAACCGTAGAGGCCGCTCTTGTTGTCTTTCGGGATTCTGACTTCCTTCTGCAAGTGTGCAACAGGGACGTTACTCCCCACAATGATCGAGACTCGTTCAAAGTCCACCACTGGGAATGTAAGGTCTTGAAGGTGCGGATACTTATGGACATCTACTGTCCCCGGCAAAACTCGTTCTGATTGATTCAGGTCAGGGAGAACGTAAGCTTCATTAACATCAATGTCTTCACCGTATGCTTCTACAGGACTGAGAGTAAAGGAAACGCGTCGACTCTCCACCAGCTCCTCGCTGTTCGTAATAGTCTTAATCCCGATTTGCTCCGAGATCCCTTTCAGGTCAAGATGATCAGCAAGCTCTTTGTCAATGAGGGTATCGGTACAGCCATTGTCAAGAAATGCATATGTAGAAAGGGAACCACCGTTCTCTGCAGTAATGGTTACAGGAACTACATTTAACAAAACTTGGGCTCTTGTGGTGCTGACACCGGCAGATGTAATCGAAGTCTGTGGCCTGTCGCTGGGCGGCTGTCTTGTGCCTTGCTCCATTTGTGGTTGCCGGGTTATTGGGTCAGCAGTCGGAGTACTGTATCGGTTAGTGGGGTTATGAGTGTTCTTGTTTCCAGGAGTTCTGCGTCCATTGTTGTTGTCCCTATGCAGTATTGGTAAGTGGTGTCCAGGACACAGAGAACAAGCTGGTGGCTCAGGACAGGAAGTACCACTGTGATCGGGATTATGGCAACCACAGTTAAAGCAGAACCCATACGATGCTGCATATTGTCGACGCACGGCTACACGGTCACACTGTTTGACGATTGGGCACTCCTGGAGTCGGTGGGGAGTAGACTTGCAAATTGCACAGTTTGCAGAGTTCTCTTTCTTGGGGGCGTTCTTAAGCGATGTGGCGTTGATCGTAGCATTTTTCGTGGGCAGGTCCGATCCTTTAGAAGCTTTGGGGGGGGACTTGTTTGTCCTGTTTTCTCCCCTTTGCGGCTGCATTCCAAACACTGGGTCATTCCTTATTGACGCTTGCCTTTTCACAAATTTTGCAATGTCCTTTAGTCGTGCAGTTCCACCACGGCTAACAATCTCGTAGTTTTCGGTCTGCCACTTGGTGATTAAATCATTTGGGAGTCTGTTTACGATTCTTCTCAAATTGGTAGCTACGCTTGCTTCGCGTTCCACATCTCCCTTCAGAACCTTGGTTGAAGTGTTCAGCTTCTCGGCAAAATTAAGCAGACCCATGTTGTCACCATAGGCAAGTTTGGGGCCTGAGACTAACTCTTCGATGCAGGCTTGCGTCACCTGAATAGGGCGACCAAAGCGTTCCTCTAAGATCTTCATTAGCTCACTATAGGAGGAGCCTCGGTTTCTTTTGATGACCTCCAAGGCTTCTCCTTTCAGGAACTTCGGTAAGTACTCTACCCGCTGCGCATCAGTTAGTAGCTCACTTTCAAGGTGAGTATGTGCCTGTTCTTTGAAGAACGGGAAGTCTGCTGGGTTGCCATTAAAGGGTGTAGGAGAGATTCCGTTCAGAAGCTGTACCTTCCACATGGCTGCTACATGGTCTTTAGGGGCTTGCTCTATTACTTTGTCTTCTGGCTGAGACTTAGGTCTATACTGGAAGGTTCGTGGGGCTTGGTATGGTGGCTGCTGGCATTCAGTGACTGGCAGTGCTCCCTTGTTTGCAGTATCGGCAATATTGGATTTGACCTCAGTGGCTGGCTTTTCCTTGCACGAACCAGGTGCTGTGTCTTGGGGGGTGGAGCAACTGACAGGTATAAGAGGCAGTGAAGGTTTGGGTGTCGGTGCTGGGATTTTTGGTGTTCGGGGTTCTGAATCATCAAGTTGAATTTGAGGTGACTGTCCCAGTGGTTTCTCCTCAATGGGATAGGTTGTCTGAACAATATTGTCCACACCATTAACAACACCAGTTTCCTCGTCGAACTCATTTTCAATCTTCCAGTCCAGCTCAGCTAGAACGGCTTCGTCCTCGAGTAGTCTCAATTCCTTCTTTGCGCTCCGCTCATGCTCTGCTTTGACCAATTCGGCTTCTTGTTGAGCCTTACTCTTCGCCAACTCAGCTTCCTCTTGTGCCCTACTCTTCGCTAACTCCAATTTCCTTTTTGCTAAAAGCATGGCTCTAAACCTTTCTTTCCGGGACGACGAAGAGGATCTTGAAGTAGTGGAGCTCTGAGACTGGTGCGACTTGTGACTTTTAATGGAGCGTTCATCATCACGTTTTTGTGTTTCTTGATCAGTCCGTATTTGGGTTTCGCATTCTTCTATTGTAAACATCATCTGTTCTTTGAGGGACTTGAACCTTTGCTGTACTTCTTGTAGTCGTTTGCTGTCACGTATGCCTGGCAGGTACTTCGAGTGTACAGTCTCAAAGGATTTCCAAATGATAGCTAAACGATCTACTATTTTGCGGGCGGACAAGTGCTCCCAGTTAGTGTAGAGGAGAGTTTGGAGCTGCTGTGTTTCAAAGGCAACTTCTTTAGATTCCTTGTTCCACAAAGATGCAAGTCTGCGTTGTTCGCTTATTTCGCGTTGATACACAAGTTCACCAAAATCAATTTGAGTATTTGGTACGGGGTCCTGGCGTAGGGAGTATCCAACTGCTCCTTTCGCTGAGTCCTCAGGGTCCATTCCGCGATCCACTATCGCGCGGTCCAGTCCAGAGATTCCTGCGATTCCGTTCGGTCGGTTCGGAGCGTTCGTTTTCTCGAGAATCCAGGTGAAAACACAGTTTTCTCTTCGTACTTTGTAGAATTTTTCACAATGTTGGGGTCGACACAGAAATTTCGACGCGTTGATTGGACTATTAATCTGTCTTTAATCGCCAAGTTTCTCGTGCTTGGTTCGATCGGTGATCACTGGTCATGAACGGTGAAAACTGAACATAAAATAAGCAAAAATGACAAATAAACCTAAAGAAAACCTAAATAAACCTAAAGCGACACTAAAGAGCAAAACTACTTACATTCTGTGCGATGCAATCGATGAGAAATTCAAAACATTTGCTCTATAACACTACACTTGAAAACACGTGGTGATCTGCTTTTGCTGTGGTCATGTGACCATCCGAAACTAACATGATATAAGTAGTCACGTAGTGTCCAAAAAGGAAGTGAACGCAAAAATAAATCAAAATAAAATTTGGACTAAACAATTAGCTTTGTCGAAGTTGTTATTAGAATTTTTAAATGCTATGAAAATTATCAGCATGACGTATCCTCCGAATACGTACCTATTTTTTTCAGATATTTCAGAGCACATTATCAGTGTCATAGCTTTGGACCAAAGAGGCGGCTGGCTCTTTGGAGTGGACCGTGCAATGAACTTCCTTCGCAGTACCGATAATGGAGTTTCCTGGAAGAAAATCTCCTCCAAGCACTTCTATGACATAAAAAACGAAACGTTCCTCAAACTGAGCACTGGGATCCCTGAAAATATGGTGTCTGTCAGTCCAGAGACGTTTTGGTCAGCAACTACTTTCAGCGGAAGAAAGTGGGGAGGTTAGAACATTTTCATAGGTTTACGTAATTTTGAGGCATGCACTGCTAGAGCACCGAATAGATGAAACATAGCATAAGATCCTTTTTAACTGAGCTCTTGCTTTAACCGTGGCATCGTTGGCTAAGTACCTAAAGTGTTGGACGGGAGAGCGGTAGATCGAGGGTTCGATCCCCTGTGCTGGATCAATACTCAGGATCTTACTGAAAAATGAAGATACTGCTTGTGCCCCGGCTAGACCTTCGCATGCCTCAGATGACCTAGTAAAAATGGCGACACCCTCTCCAACAGCACATGTAAAAAACGTGTGGCAGTACTTCCGTGTTTATTACAAAGAGAGAATTTACTGTCTTATTTTCTAGCCCGGTTAGCATGGGGTTTAACACCCAAGATTATAATTTTAATAAATTAGGATCATCCTTTGACGATTAAGAAAATAGCAATACGAAGACTCACTGTTTACAAACATCGTTTTTGTTATTCAAATGTGTAACGGGTGAAACAAATTTTGTTTCACGAACCAGTTCGCTTCTGGTTGGCACATTAAAAATCAGTTAGTGACGTCAGCGTGAGTACCGCTACAGTCAATAGCCCACGTTCGACATACTTTGTTAAAATGCTAACATGACTCCGAGGCTTTCTGATCATTTTTTCTATATTTGGTTTTATTTTCTTTTAGTACAAATAAAGGGGTTTCCTACGTAGCGTTTGTGCGTGCTAAAAGTGGGAAGGTGGTAAGTTAAACGCTGATATTTGCAAATAAAACTCCAACGTTTCGGCAATGCTGCCTTCATCAGGGAAAATATGTGAGTTCGTTATAGCGGAAAAATGAAAATTTGAAAATGCGCGCGTGAAAACAATCGAATGTGCGTGCACTCAAGTCATGTGAAAGAAAAATCTTGATTGAATTCACTCAGCTCGTCTCTTCTGGGAATTGCGAGACAATGGAGTCGTGAAAAATATGCAATTTTGACCCTAAAGCCTCGGAGTCATGTTAGAATTTTGATATATCGAACGTGGGCCATTGTCTGTGTGTTGTTCAGTATGTTATTTTTTAGTTTCAGCCTATGGTATCCACATGGTGACCGCAGGCCAAAGCGAATGGAGCATGGTTGCCTCATGGAAGTGTTGTGGAAGCTAACGTTATGCATGCGCACATAAATTCACATTAATTTGTATTGTAACCGTTACTCATAATCCTTTCAGACCTTTCATAGTATTTCGACTAGTTTTGCAAATTTTTTTTTTTCCCTTTTGATATTGAATTTTTAAGTTTTCAGATTTCATTTGCGGGAAAAGCTTCTATATTTCTGACCGTCTGAAAAGTAAAAACAAGTGGATCTACTAAATAGCACCTTTAAGTTTTAGTATCAACATTACAAATATCGAGGTGGATATTTAACGAAAAGAAAACTTCATGCGGGAAAATGAACTTCTACGTCGTGTTTAATAACCAGTTTAACCGGTAGTTAAGAGATAGAGAAGGTCGTTGGATAACTATATGCTTACATCACTTTACGCAAGCTGGCTCATTAACATATCATTGTGATTCTTTTGCCTTATCAGAACGAAGCTTCTTTTAAGCATCGAGTTTGTAAATACAATGAAAATGGAAAAATAAAGGACATAGTAATACTCAACCTTCCACTCGATACTCTTCTAGTTCCTGCTAAAAAATACACTAGAAGCGTGATCTTCATCAAGCTGTTAATTCATTTTTCTTGAAGGGACGCCTTTTTTTGATTCCACTGTTATCCTAGTCAGTGGATCTGTTGTGGCTCGATATTATCCTGGTCCAAATTTTATTGTCCTTGATTTCTGGGTGTGGTAATGTACGATGATGAGTTTCAAACAAAGAAAAACAAAATTTAAACCAAAGATAAAACAGAACGATTACAGAGTGTACTCCTGGAGGACCCTTTGTACTGCCGTAATTTGATGTCTGGCCAAGCCATGGCCAAGCCACACTTGAACCTAAACTATAAAACAGAAGCTCCTAAACCTTTCCCTTCCCTTTATTAGGCTTTAAGCCTTCTGCTCTTAGAGTCCGACAAGTGGACAAAAGAAAAACTAACTCCCGGGGGGGGGGGGGGGGAACTCCACGTATGAAAGTGGTGGGGAATATCAGAAAATAGAATGGCACCAGATGATGTTTTTCTGTTGTTACATAAACCCGCCGAGCAAGAACAAACCAGTGCAAAAGTTAATTGCAAAATACGTATTCGACTGCTATGAGAAGAGAAGATCATTAGTTCTTTAGGTTAACAATGATTATAGTTCCACTAGTGTGCAATTTGTGTTATGATTTTAAATTATTCGGATAAAGTCGATGTACATAGGACTGTATAAGACTCCAAATAAAACATTGTCTTGTTTTGTCTTGTCTTGCTCATCGTCTCGCTTAGGGGTGTAAATTTCGGATTTTGGTCTCTCACTTAGGGTGTTCTGGGCAAAACGCCATCATTAATAAAGGGCTAAGGCGTAGTGCTAATTTTTTTGGCTTACTTAGGTCAAGCCTGGTCATTCCATTGATATGAAAAGATGGCTTTGCACGTATCCTCGTTTTAAAACAGAGGCTTGTGGCAACTCTCCCTGATACGATGCGAGGTTATCGCAGTCACCTCGTTACTTAAATGAAACTGTTTCCAATCGTCCAGATAGTGCAGGGGTCACTGTGGGGGAGGGGCCATAGCCTGAGAAAACAGCCGACATTTGACGACGCTACGACTGGTTTCCCTGGCAAATGACGTCTGAGAAACGAGCGCAGAAATTCCATACTGATGTTTCGTCACCGAAAAGTATGGTTCGGTGTAAGAAGCCATTCGATAAAACGTGTATCGTACATGGGCGGGCGTACGAAGTTACGGTAATAATATCGTCACAACTTTCTACACATCCACACTTTTTATTTGCCAATGGAGAAATTTATTTCATGCTATTGTTTTTAAAAATCGTTTTAAATAAAACTCCAAAGAATTGTTTAATTACGTTATTCACGGACAAAAGGAAGACAAAAATGTAATGTACCTTAGGTTACATAGAGAAATGTCGATGATCATTATAACCGGTGATCAGTTTGGTAAAGCTTATCGTATCTATAATTCAAGCCATTATTTCAAGCAAAAAGAATCTCCTTTTGAAATGATTATCGCTCTGAAAAACCTTATGCCTAAACTCAGCTGTTAACTGCATGTCATATAATACAATCTAAGACACAAATCTAGTTACCGGCCGATTTTTTTTCATTATTTAAATATAATTTAGCTCTATAACTTATTTCAATGTGACTTAGTTCAAAATTGGAGGTTTTGTAACATAAGATACGTAGTTTTGAATTAATAAAGACTATATAATTATTATTTTTTAATTATTATTTCTGCTTCTTCTTCTAGTCTGAGTTCTTATTCGGATCCGATTAAAAGAAAAAAATAGGACCCGGCCAGTTCCTAGAAACCAAAAAAATTCTATATCACTATTATTCAATCATTCGAAAGAGTGATTAATTAGGATATGCATTAATGCAAAACTCAAAGCGAATATCTTCTGCTAAACTTTAACAATTACGTCCACGAATATATCGCTTTCCAACTATTTAGTTTCTTCTTTAGATTAATATGCAAGTTTTATTTGAGAGCTGATCTTCCTGGTACATCATTCTATCCAGAAAAACTATAGTTCTTTAATTAGGATTTGCACGCCCAAATGAATTGCTTATATGTTTGAAGAACTAATCCCAAGCTTATAAGCCTTTCTTAAAAAATCATTCGAGTTACAGATGTACATCAGTTTCAGCCATAAAGCACTAGACTAATATTACAAATTTGACTAGACAACTCAATATGAAAAAAAACATAACAGGTGTATATTTGCAAATCAGACGAGGAGAAATGTTTGAAAGAAAGAAATAAGAACATTTGGTTATATTAAACATCATTTTAATAGGGTGGTACAAGTTTTGTACTGTAACTTATACTGTCCAGGCCTCAATATTAAATTTACAAATTAAAATGTATTTATTTTTGTATTGCCTGGTTAAAAAAAAGAATGTATTACCCCGGCTTAATACAGTGTAATATCTTAATTGACTGTCAAGTTTGAAGTTGAATACGATGCCACAGTTTTTAGGTTGTTTCGTAAAATGTTTCTACTTCGTCTGGAGTAAACTGATAAGTGCCTGCCAGAAATGTCTTGGTGAAGGTGTTTCCATAGCTGTACCCGCGTGGTGGGCTGTAAGTATGACCAAGGTTGGTATGGGAACTGCTACTGGATGACCGGTAAATGTAAATGTCATGGCCTCCACCGAAAATAGGTCCATAAGACGAGCAGTCGGCTATGGAATATCTGTTGTAACTATACTGCCCTGTCTGAGGCAGTTTCACAGGTGCCCATCCTGGCTTGTTCACCAGCGAGAAAAGGAATGCCTGGGAATCATAAAAATGCTGGCAGCCACTGTAACCTGTTGGGGAAAATAACAAATGAAAAGGATTAGCAATACAAAGACTTCGTTCAAAAATTGGAATTCATACAGACAAGAAAATATACTGATAGTACTCGTAATAGTTTAACTCCCTTAGCAAAGATATCAAACTCGTGATAAGTGTGTTTTTAGATTGAACAGAGCGATAAATTACATCCCGATATAAAGGCTTGAATTGTTCAATTGTTGTTTACTACAGACAAGCGGAACCTCGAAATAACGAACCTCTATATGACGAATTCCTTAATGTCACTAACGATTTTCTTTACCCAACGGAAAAAAAACTCCATAAAACGACACCTCGTTGTATAGCGAACAAATTCTGCCGGTTTCTTGGTCCTTCGTTATGCCGAGGTTCCACTGTACTTCCGAATTAATTTCCGAACTACCCCCTGCGATGCTGTCTTGGTCGTAGTCCAGCTAACTTAAAAACGCAAAGGTACGGTTTTGCTTTTTGGCGACAGAGTACACGAAATAATTGTGCAAGGGAAACTTTAATGTGTGAAAAAGAGGTACACACTTGTAATAGTTGACACTAGAGCAGCCCCCGTTCTACTCGGTCTTTGTGTAGCTTTTTGAAATATACCGATTCATACTGAAGATTTTTTGGGCTGCTCAGGCCATTATTATTATAATCTTCATCAACATCATCATAATCATTTTCGCAGTGTAAACGCAGAAGATTTAAAACTTATTTCTTGAAAAAAAAAACAAAACTATTACGTGTAAAAATGATTACGATATAGTCCTAAAATGAAAAATAAGGATAAAATGACTTAAAAAGAAGTAAAAAACTGCTACGATTTCAACATGAACCAACATCGATAAGAATATTAAATAGTAGTAATAATTGAATATGCAATATTCAATATCTTTTCTCTAAATCAAATTCCAGCGTCCTAAAAGTCCTCTTTCGAAGTCAAAGTCCACCTCTTTTAGGTTGAGATTTACTCTCGTCATTGAAAGCGATCCCCTTAAGCATAGGAGGGATGTTTTCAGAATGGCAAATGAGATTCTGTTTCTTATAAAACAGTGCCAGCTCCACACAACACATGTGAGAGCTGTTGACTGGAAACCTCACGGCATTTCTCCCACGATATGCGCGGGAAACGCGGATCATAGGTTTGGTGTATGTGTGCCCCTTGCTTTAATTTGTCTTTTGAAAATAGTGAACTTAACTGTTCTTCTGCATTAAGAATTTGAAATCCCGACTTTACGCAGCAAATTTCTCGAGATATTGGAGTTCGTGTTTTTGTCCGAAGTTGCGCACAGGTCAATTGCGTAAAATTTAGCGGACTTATAACCAAACTTAAAATCCTCGAAAAATGTTGTTAAAGTCCGCGAATATTCAACGTCCAACGTAAAGATTCAATATTCAATAAATATTCAATTGTTAAATATTCAACGTAAAGCTAAACAAATTTATGGTGGGCCAATGAAGCCTTCCGAATTATTTTGCTTCAAAGACACAAAAAACCTCGCTGCGTTATTAGCGGGATGCTATAAAAAATTCCAACAGGCAAATGCGACAGATATGGCGTAGGATGGAAATGATCCACCTGACGATTGGTTGAAGACGGGATGAGCGCGGGACTCACAAACACACACAAACAGCTCGTGGATTCTCTAAACCGTATCAAATGTTCGCTCGAAAACAATGCATTCTCTGTTCCGCATTACGTTATGGCTGCCTTATATTACTCTATGTTGCATCGATTCCAGATTTATTCTGCCCCTGGAACAATCGCGCACGGTTCTATTAGGCTGCCGCCTCACAGCCTCGGTTCTTCGCGGGGCTGCTCGTTGGCAATTATTTTATCTTATCTTATTTTATTTTTATTGTGAACTATAACAAAAAAGACTTGATTAGAAGCGGCATTTTTCCCCATCTAACTTGCATTTTTTATATACAGTTTTCATTTAGTTTTAAGAGCAGGAAAGCGAGCCTTAGGAACTTAAGCCTTAACCAATTCACACTTGCGTTCTAGTCATTTTTGTTATTTTTTTTTAAATATACAACGGCACTTGAGACAATAGTGCGGAATGCTTTGCCCAAAAACCACTTTTTAGAGTAGCAAATATCAGCACAGAATTTTATTGTCGGCGAATATCTGTAATCATCCATCTTTCTGCAAGATAAGCTAATGTCAAGTTGTCATCCCTGTGCAACAGAATTTTCTTTACCTCGTATAGTACTACTTCGCCTTAACTGCGCTTTATTCATGGAAAATCGGAGAGAAAGTCGTCTTCGTGAGGATTCAGCCCTAACCCATTCCAACACCCATATTCATCATTTTTCCATTGCACTTGTTTTATTTCATGTTGTTATTAAAAAAGCGGTTAATTTTCTTAATAGTATCATTGTTTGACTTCCTTGCATGAAACAACGTACGGTTACAATTCCCTAATGAAGTAACCCTACAGAATTGGTGCTAAACATACATTGCTAAACATTGTTTTATTAAAATGGAGAAAGGAAGTAAAAAGTATTGTCGGAGAAGGGCTGGTTGGATTCCGCATGCCAAAAATCCCCCCAGCTTAGTATGCGCAACCACGGCGTGATACTAAAAGGTGGCCGGCTTTGTTTGGTGTTTAGACCATTAAAAATAGACCTTGCCTTTTCGACGCCATCTTGACGAGTAGGTAAACGCGTGAGAAGTTACAGTGTTTGCTGTTATGAAAAAAATATCAATTGTAAACTAAAGCTTCACTCCTAAGGATGCTACTGAAAAAAAAGGTGAGGGCGTTGCATGCGCTAGAAGACCTAGAACCACTTTTTAAAATTTTCGATACATTTGTCTGTAGGAAAGTACCGGGAGAAATTACAGACAAATACATGGAAAACCTAAAGCAATCCTCTGGAGAAATTTAAGGACAGGTACGCCCCCCAAATTTTTTAGTACAATCCTTTGCTTTGTAGCTTTAGTTTACAATTGATATTTTTTTTCAGAACAGCCGAATTACGGAAATTTTTCGACATCAGATTCTCATATAAACACTGTAATTTCTCACACGTTTGCCTACTCGTGAATATGGCGTCGAAAACCGTGACAAGGTCTATTAGAGCTTACCCCATGAGAGGCTAGTGTACCCTCCAAATATGTACTTCCCTCCGACTCCTATTATTGTTACAGTTGGTCCTTTGTTGGCACATCCGCTGTGAAAAGTACTGGCAGCCCAGCCATCCACGGACGCACGCCAACAACGCTTCCATTTTGAAGATTCGCTTTGGGCGACTGGTTTGAGCCATGCGCTTAAATTAGCTAAGTGATGCACATTATCTCTTAAGATAACGGAGTCATTCAGTTCCTCTGCGACAACTGATATACGGGAAGAGAAAAGAAAAGGTGATTCAGGTAACATATTTTTTCGAAACTGATATCACTTAAAATAATTTAAAATAATTTAAACACTTATAACGCTGGAGCATCTATATAGATATATCAAAATGTTCGATAAACATAAATGAACATCTGATAAAATGAAATTGCGGAATTAGAATATTACGTTAATTACAATTTATCATTCAAAATATTTCGCCGCTTCTGATTGGCTCAAAGCCCCTAATCAACTGGCGTTTACGATATTTGGAGGATGGAGCAATACGCCATCAAATCGATGGTAAATTGCTCGTATGTTCTTAATATGGTATCGATCAACTTCGAAGTTACTCGCTCCGTGTTATAGGCTCCAGCAGAAACATCACATGAAGTATGACGTCAATGCTGGGTACGAAAACTTACCGGCGGATTCAGCGGATTGCCGATCTCATTAGACACAATTTTGAAGACTATGATGTCGCACGTCCTTTGGAAACTTCCATAATTGATGTTATTAAAAACTGAATCATTGGATAATGCAATTCTAGCATTTTGATTGGCTTAGCCGTTATGGTATATGAGCTATTATACCATGCTCTCCATATATGGTCGGTGTACGCGTCAGTTTAAAATTGGAAGCTAGCTGAGATTTTTTTTCGAGAAGGATAGAACGGCGCCCGAGGCAAATTGTTTTAATTCATTTCTTAGAATACTAGAAATGCAATTTCATCGAAAGAAAAAAGACAAAACAAACAAAAAAGCCACAAGAGCTTGTTTGAAAGTTTGTCGAAAAACACATGAAAACACATGGAACTAAAGTACCTTGACCAGCTACGAAAGAACACAAGTGTTGTTTCTTTCTTGATCGCGAAGCCATTCGCCGATCGAGTCACTCGCCGATAGATAACTGCGGCTTGTTTATCCGACATCAAGAATATAAATCACAAGTAACCAGCTACAAATTAAATACAGGCTATGCAGCCATTCACTAGAGCAATCGAGGTGGCAGTATAGGTTCTTTTCTCGTTCAGCAAAACCAGCTTGTGGCTTCAAACAACTTCATAACAAGCGACCGAAGTAATAGTTTTTCTCCGTTGTTATTACTTTTATAACTGCACCGAAAATCCAAATTCACAGTAATTTCGACGGCTGTCACTTAAAAATTCTTTTCCTTCACATTATCTGCCAGTTTTTTTAAAGTTGAGTAAAATCCTAGAATCCCGATGAGTTTTTAAACAAATGTTCATCGCTACAATGTTTTGATTTTTCATTCATGCAGTCCAGGCGAGTCCGTTCGCGCGTTGACAGTTTTGATAGACGTGTGACATGTGAATAGCGGAAGTCCCTTGTCTTTCCGGTTTGTTCTAGTCGGGGTGATTCAACGAGATTTTGTGGGCGTTTTTAATAAAACAATTATTCCACTCGCGCTTGTTGGATACGAGATGATTATAGCCAACTCGGCGCTACGCGCCTCGTTGGCTATCTATCACCTCATATCCAACGCGCCCTAATGGAATAATTGTTAATTATAACAGTAAAGGGTAACTGACCTTCAGATTAGATAATTATTTTCTCCTACCTCCGCAAGTTTTTCCATCGCCGTAGTATCCTGCCTTGCAGGTGCAGATATACGATCCACGAGTATTGGAGCAGTTGGCACTGCTGTCACATACAGGAGAAGAAACACTGCATTCGTCAATGTCTAGAAAAACAAAAATGTTGGAGTTCCACAAGGATCTATCGTAGGCTCCTTGCTAACAAAATAAAATCAAATAATAATAATAAAGAAATAATAATGAGAATATTCAGCCATGTTCGATCCCCGTTGAAAACAGTCCGAATTTCCTCAACAGGGAACAAAAAAGTTTTAGGGTTTTCTCCTTCTTCGCCATCGAGTTGTCCACGCCTGAACTCATCAACGTTTTTTAAACATCTCTCATCTCATAATTCTTCTAAAGCAGAGTTTATTTATATAGGCTGTTCCAAAAACCTAGGGTTACCCGGTGCTGTTGCATAATTTTGTTTTTCTTTTTCCACTGGTCTAGGTGGGCTACTAAGTAACTACAGCATTACTTTTCGCGGTTAAATAACAGACTTCAAATGTTTTAATTCTTAATGCGCGGCCTTTTAAAGAATTTGTATACACTTACATTTATACAAAAAGTTTCTAATAACAGAAGTATAACCCGCGGAATGATCTTATGCACTGCCCGTATATAAACGGACTGGATTCGATGGATTGACGATTTTTTGCTGGTTGTCACAAGTCCCTGGAAATCTGCCCTCTTCGTTGTTATCACAGTAAATCGACCTTTATCCTACCTTGGCACGTTTTTCCGTCGCCTGTATATCCTGACTTGCAGGTACAGATATACGATCCACGAGTATTGGAGCAATTTGCAGTGATGTCACACACAGGTGTAGAAGTACCGCATTCGTCAATGTCTAGAACAACAAACATACTGATTGATGAAAAAATTATTGAAGGGCATTAACTAAGGCCCTAACATGTGACGCGAGCAGTACTCATTCCTTCGTGACAAGAGTCTTTTTTCCCTTAAAAATTCTCTTTTTTTCTCCGTGTCTTATCAGTTTAAATCTCCCTGTTGCTGTTGCTTCATAATTTTTTTCTACTGGGCTACTAAGTGATTACAGCATTACCTTTGGCGGTTAAATAACGGAATTCAAACGTTTTTATTCTTGCGCGGCCTTTTGAATAATTTGTATACACTTACATTACTTACATTTGCCCAAAAAGTAGCCGGAGAAAACAATCAACATTTGGCGACGCCACCACCGGTTTTTCTGCCAAATTACGTCTGAGAAACGAGCGCAGAAATTCCATACTTATGACGTCACCACCCAGATCTGGGAAGTACTTCTGATTAGTTGAATCAAATTTCCCATGCTGCACGACCAATCAGAACCAGGATCTGGGTAATGACGCGTGATCAGTATGGAATGTCTGCGCTCGTTCCTCAGACGTCATTTGGCGGGGAAACCAGTGGTAGCGTCGCCAAAGGTCGGCTGTTTTCTCAGGCTACCCAAAAAAGTTGCTAATAACAGGCGTGTAACCCGAGGCATGATATGATGCACTGCCCGTATATAAACGGACTGGATTCGATGTATTACCGATTTTTACTGGTGGTAACAAGTCCCTGAGAATCTGCCATCTTCTTTGTTATCACAGTAAATCGACCTTTATCTTAATTACCTTGGCAAGTTTTTCCATCGCCTGTATATCCTGTCCTGCAGGTACAGATATACGATCCACGGGTATTGGAGCAGTTGGCATTTAAGTCACATACAGGAGAAGAAGCACTGCATTCGTCAAAGTCTACAACAGCGAACATATTGATTGATGAAAAAAATATTGAGGGGCATTTACTCAGGCCCTAACATGAGACGCAG